>NC_053390.1:140797967-141097967 GCF_905171765.1 Bufo bufo | reverse complement strand
TTGCTCTATCTCGACATTTGGTAAATACTTCATATTTTTCAAGTAGCCTCCATGTGGTTATTTTCTGTTGTTTCATTGCCTACTATATTTCACATGTGATTATAATGCAAGTAAAACTAATTCATGAGGTTATGTATAAAAATGACTCAATGGGGTCATTTCTACTGTGATGACCATGCTTAGTTTCTTGCAACTTGATCAAGGGGCAAATCAAAATTTTCTATGTAAATAGGTTTCTAATGGCTTTCACAAGGAACTGATCACAGGAAATTGGATCTAGAGGTTGAGTTTTGTCCTATATATCACCAGGGATTTAGTGTTATGAAACCAGGGTCAAGAAATTTCCATTGGGCCACTAGAGTATGTTGGCTTGTCCTCTGGGCCTCCAGTTATTGGTGTGCGTGGAAATTGGACATGGCCCTCTGAGTAAGCAGAGTTAGCATATTTCTAACTGAGGGTAGGTTCACACTTATGTTTAACATATCCGGCAGAGAACAGCCTGCTGGAGGTCACCGAATACTGCCATTCACCGCCAGACTTCATTGATAACATGGGATTCGGCAGGGATCTAGCCTTTTTTAGGTGTTATGGCGGCTTTTGGCCAGACAAAAAATGTTACATCCAACGCAGGGGCGTTGCTAGGCTAAAACATTCAGGGCCTGGGCCCCTGATGTTTTGTCCCAGGCCCCGAATGCCTTGCCTGCTAGATATAACTGTATTGCCATCCTCAGGACGGCAATACAATTGAATCTAATGCACTGCAAGATCTGAAGGACCTGTGATGACATCACAGGTCATGTGATCAGCACAGAAGGCAGGGGTTGGACCTGCGATGATGTCACCATCATGTGACCAGTGCAGGAGAGGAGGGCCTTCAGTGGTGAGGAGGAAAAGTCCTAGAGAAGAAGCTGTGGTGATGTCTGATACATGAGGAGAGGTAAGTGAAGGGAGAGGTAGAGCAATGCTGGTAGTTGTGGTTATTTAACTGGGACTGTATGTTAGGGCTGAGGGGAGGGATGGTATCATGGTAATTTACATGAGGCTGCATGTTGGTGGTGGCTGTGGGAGGGGGTGATGTTATTTACATGGGACTGTATATTGATGGTAGCTGGGGAGGGAGTGATGTTACCTACATGGGACTGTATGTTGAAGGAGGCTGTCGGAGGGGGTGATGTTATTTACATGGTACTGTATATTGATGGTGGCTGTGGGAAGAAGTGATGTTATTTACATGGGACTGTATATTGATGGTAGCTAGGGGAGGGAGTAATGTTATTTACATGGGACTCTGACAGAGGTAAGGAAATAGTGTTATTTACATGGGACTGTATGGTGGAGGGTCTGAGGAATTATAGTTTGTGACTTGTGAGGACACCAAAGGGAGGAATTTAACGACAGGGGACACTGCAGGGGAGAGCATTATAACAGTAGGGGGCGATATAAATACTGGGGGCATTGTGGGGGCATTTTAAATCCAGGGGACCTTAGGCGTTCTTATTACTCCTGGGGGCTCTATAAGAGGGACTTATAGATCCGCTTTATTTCTACTAAGAGCACTATGGGGGGTGTTATTACTACTAAGGGGTCTGTAGAGATCTTTATTAACACCGGGGGGCTTATTTCTACTGGGGGCTCTGTGAGGGCATTATTAATAAAGGAGGGTACTTCTACTAATGGGAGCACTTTTGGGGAGCATTATTACTAATGAGGGCATTCTAGAAGGGAATTACTATTGGTGGTACTTGGAGGAGCACTATTACTATGGGGGGCTATCGGTATAGCACTTATTTTTCTTCAGGATAGTATTTGGGGATAATGGGGAGCACAGCAAGCAGCAGGATAACACTGTGGGGACTCCAGGTTGGGGGATGATGATGATAGAAATGTGAGGAACCTAAGATGTCTGTGTGTCACACTCTGCAGAGACGAGGCGCGGCTGAAAGACGTTGTCTGGACCGAGTGGAGAAGATGATGACAGAGAAGATCTACATCAGAGAAGACGTCACCTGGAGGCACTGGATGTGAGTGGTATGTGCTGCTGTATAGCAAGTACAGCAAAATGCAGTGTACTAGGAGAGGGTCGACTTAGGCTACTTTCACACTAGTGGTAGCCTTCTCCAGCAGGCTGTTCCAGGGCAGGCCGGAGTTCCGGCCGCAGCACAGCAAACATGGAGGTGGGCTGAAAAACACTACAGCATGCTGCAGTTTTATTACAGCCACCTCTTGGCTTGTTTGCCGTGCTGCGGCCGGACCTCCGGCCCGCCCCAATATAGTGTATGCCCCACTGGACTTCCGGCGGCATGGTGCACTAGTGGTAGCACGATTCCGACAGGCTGTTCCCCCTCCGGAACAGCCTGCTGGAGAAGGCTGCCGCTAGTGTGAAAGTAGCCTTAGAGAACTGGGCCATATTCATTGGGGCTTGGGCCCCAGATCTTTTTAAACCCTAACAACGCCCCTGATCCAACGGTTTTTGTGTGGCCGAAAATGCCGGATCCTATTATAGTCAGTGGGGTCCAGTGTTGAGCGACCTTATCCAGCCAGGCCTGATCCGGTGAATTCCGGCAGACTGTTGTTTGTTTGTCCAAACTTGGATTCATTTCTCTCTCCACTCTGGATCATAGAGTGATCTATGATATCCATATACCCTATAAGTCAAATGGATGGATTGGTAAAGATGAGAGAATCTTTTTAACATATGCTATAGTCAGTCTTTTTGCAAAGCAAGCCAATCTTGAGATAAAAATTTCATTTATATATGTGCACTGTGTAAGGGGCAAATAGAGGTAATATAGGAAACGTTTCCTTCTTTCTCCTGCCGACAACCAGTCCCAGATTTCATGAAAAAGATCTGGAGGGGAATAATGATATAAAAATCATATAAGTCATTTTAGCATTGGAGCACAGTCAACAAAACTGTGTTGACTGGCAAATAGTTGGTAGGGTTAATTTAATAAGCCTTCTTCTAGTGGTTGTGTATAGTTTGTATTAAAGGCAAATGTTTCTTATTTCTTATATTTCTTTTCTTGTATTTTCAGCTTGCATTTATGAGAAAGATATATGTAAAATGTCTTATGTCCCCTGAGAATGCTATAAGGTGATGGTAATGGTTACACAGAAATCATTGTCAACTATATATTACAAGCTCGAATGGAATGAAATACCATTCATCATTCATGATATTGTCATACATAGCAATTTATGGAAATGCGAACATGGTACTATAAGTATGGAAACCTGTGTTTATAATTAGCCCTTGATGTTCTATAAGCTCAGAGGAGTTTATAGAGCAAATGTTCCCCCGAAAAAGGTGACCCATTTACATCTTCGCTTTCTCTTGGCATTTGTTGTTAAGGAAGCACTCCTTGGGGGTTGAGGGGATCTTTTAATTTGTAAAGGACATCCATTAAACAGATTTTCTGTGAATTTTTGTTGCCTGTCTTTCTTGTTGAATTGTCAGGTCATCTCTCTTCTTTCATTTGTACTGCTTAACCGCACTCTGACTGTCATACAGCATATAATGTGTGGACTGGAAGTCAGTCTCTCTATGCATGCCTATGTGATTCTCAATGTTCATCTCGGTAATATACATAGAGAGACCGACTCTAAGTCCATAATGAAGACGCTGTATAGTTTGAAGAGTCAAAGTGCTGCCAAATGGTACAACTGAAGGAACTGAGCTGATAATTCAAGGAATAAGCGACAGGTAAGAAAATTAGCTGAAGATTGGTTTACTGGGTGTCCAATACAAAGAGACAAATTTTTTTTTTTTTAAATTGAGTTTTTTAAACAAGATCTGTCAGCAGTATCAATGGCCAAAATGCGTGGTCTACATTCACACTACACACTGTAAGTTTTTCATGGCCATTTTGCATCCATGTGTGCATCCATTTTCCTGGTATCTATCCGTTTAATGGCCATTAAAAACAGATGAATTTTATTGGGCTTTTTTTTTAACATCCCAACCCCTACATTACTCTCACAAATGACCCCCATAGTGCCCCTCAGTATGATTAATGGCCCCTTTGTGCTACCCAATAGGAATAATGTGCCTCTTAGTGCTCCCCAGTAGGAATAATGACCCTCTTAGTGCTCCCCAGTAGAAATAATGCCCTCTCTTGGTGCCCACCAGTAGGAATAATGCCCCCTCTTAGTGCTCCCCAAAAGGAGTAATACCCCTCTTAGTGCTCGCCAGTAGGAATAATACCCCTTTTAGTGCTCTCCAGTAGGAATAATACCCCTCTTGTTGCCCCCCCCCCCCAGTAGGAATAATGCCCCACTTGTAGTGGTCCCCATTCTGTTTGTGTGTAATTAAAAACTCACCTTATCCGCTTGAATGCACAGGGACACTCGCTCTTCACTGGAAACAGCAGAACCTGACATGCTGGGAGCACAGGTCCTGCTGCATCCTGTGAGAAACTAGTTTGTCTACCTTTTCACATCATCCTAATTACAGTGGCATTCAGTAATTGATGTTGGACCTAGACTGGGCCTTAATTTCCTCTTTTTCTGTCATACCCCACCTGGACTTATGTGGTCTTCAATACGGTTCCTTGTGAATGAAGCTTCATGGCTATGATTGTCTTACATTGTTTGCAGATTGTAATGTCACAATCTGTGTGCTTCCATATCTCATGTTGTACATCTTAATTTTTTCTTTTATGAGTCTTCCCTTTTTTTGACTCATCTTCATCTGTTTTCTTCTAAAGATCATATTCTTTAGTGCAGTTGGAGAAACTTTGTATAGTAGGATAAATAACTGATGGATTTCTTTTTGGAATATGACTTCATTGTCCAACTGTCACGGTGGGGAGTGGGGGAAACTCCCCACCGTACAATAGGGTGGGTATACAAGAATAGAACTAGGCCTGGATGCAGGGAAAAGGGAGCTGATCACCTCCTACTGCAACCCTCATCCTAGCCCTGACCTCCTAACCTCATGAGTGAACCCAGATGGTAGGAGGGCTCATGCATCGGAATCTCGGACTCCAACTGGCTGTCACGGTCACTCCCAGGCTAGGTGTTAGAAGGTCGGAGAAGCTGTCTGCACGTGATGTCATCTGACAGCCTCTTTTAATTTCACTTTGTTGTTGATGGTAATGACCACACCTCTAGTCAGGTGCAGCATAGTGGTCATTACTATTTAAGTCTGACTACTCCCTTCACTCCTTGCGGTGTATAGCTTCATTTGCAAGTGGAAGAGCTGGTGTGTGTCGTCTCCTCTGGTGTTCCTGCTTTTTCTTCTATTTCAGAAGTTAAGTGTCTCATTCCTTTGAATTTGTTTTATGTTGTTTCCCCTGCCTTCTGGTATCTGGTCTGAGTCAAGACCCCTGATCCTGCTGCTTAAAGAACGGGTCGTCTTTGGGCCCTATCACTACCTCAGGGCATTACAGGGTAAGTCAGGCATTAGGTTCCAGTCAATGAACGGTCCTACCACTGAGGTCCGTTCATTCGGTTAGCAGTCAGGGCTAGGGCTAGGATTCATTAGGTGGTGACCTTTTCCCCTTTTCCTCTCCCTAGCTTCTAGGCCAGCTACCTTCCCCCCCCCCCCCCCCTCCTTGTGTTTGGTCTGGTGTTCCCTCCCACACCTCGTCATGACATTATACACCGCCAAAACCGCCATTTTATTTTTTATCAGTGCGCCAATGGATCCAATCCCTGCACTGGTCAGACAACTACAGGGGTTGTCTTTGGAGGTAGCTGACCTCCGCAATACCGTCGCTCAGATCCAGAAACCTCTGACAGCTGGTTCCTACTGTGGGAATCAGGCCTGCCCTGAACCTAAGATTGATCTCCCAGACAGGTTTTCCAGGGGCAGTGATAATTTCACTCTGTTTATGGAGTCATGTAAATTATATTTTAAGTTGCGTCATCGCTCTTCTGGCAATAAGAGTCAAAGAGTGTATCATATCATGTCGCTGCCGACTGGATCACAGTCCCTCCAGTCGGTGGACGAGTTTTTCAGAGCTCTGGGTTTGATTTACAACGACCCAGATTGGATTTCCCTGGCCGAGACTAAGTTGCGTGGCTTGCGGCAGGGAAAGCGGTCTGCGGAGATCTACTGCTCTGAATTTAGGAGATGGGCTACGGATACGGAGTGGAATGATCCAGCTCTGCGTAGTCAATTCTGTCAGGGATTATCTGAGAGGCTGAAAGACGCGTTGGCCTTTCACGAGAATCCTGAGTCTTTGGAGGCAGCCATGTCACTTGCTGTACGTATACAGGGAGTGCTGAATTAATGGCCAAGTTGTATTTTTGAGGATTAATTTTATTATTGAACAACAACCATGTTCTCAATGAACCCAAAAAACTCATTAATATCAAAGCTGAATATTTTTGGAAGTAGTTTTTAGTTTGTTTTTAGTTTTAGCTATTTTAGAGGGATATCTGTGTGTGCAGGTGACTATTACTGTGCATAATTATTAGGCAACTTAACAAAAAACAAATATATACCCATTTCAATTATTTATTTTTACCAGTGAAACCAATATAACATCTCAACATTCACAAATATACATTTCTGACATTCAAAAACAAAACAAAAACAAATCAGTGACCAATATAGCCACCTTTCTTTGCAAGGACACTCAAAAGCCTGCCATCCATGGATTCTGTCAGTGTTTTGATCTGTTCACCATCAACATTGCGTGCAGCAGCAACCACAGCCTCCCAGACACTGTTCAGAGAGGTGTACTGTTTTCCCTCCTTGTAAATCTCACATTTGATGATGGACCACAGGTTCTCAATGGGGTTCAGATCAGGTGAACAAGGAGGCCATGTCATTAGATTTTCTTCTTTTATACCCTTTCTTGCCAGCCACGCTGTGGAGTACTTGGACGCGTGTGATGGAGCATTGTCCTGCATGAAAATCATGTTTTTCTTGAAGGATGCAGACTTCTTCCTGTACCACTGCTTGAAGAAGGTGTCTTCCAGAAACTGGCAGTAGGACTGGGAGTTGAGCTTGACTCCATCCTCAACCCGAAAAGGCCCCACAAGCTCATCTTTGATGATACCAGCCCAAACCAGTACTCCACCTCCACCTTGCTGGCGTCTGAGTCGGACTGGAGCTCTCTGCCCTTTACCAATCCAGCCACGGGCCCATCCATCTGGCCCATCAAGACTCACTCTCATTTCATCAGTCCATAAAACATTAGAAAAATCAGTCTTGAGATATTTATTGGCCCAGTCTTGACGTTTCAGCTTGTGTGTCTTGTTCAGTGGTGGTCGTCTTTCAGCCTTTCTTACCTTGGCCATGTCTCTGAGTATTGCACACCTTGTGCTTTTGGGCACTCCAGTGATGTTGCAGCTCTGAAATATGGCCAAACTGGTGGCAAGTGGCATCTTGGCAGCTGCACGCTTGACTTTTCTCAGTTCATGGGCAGTTATTTTGCGCCTTGGTTTTTCCACACGCTTCTTGCGACCCTGTTGACTATTTTGAATGAAACGCTTGATTGTTCGATGATCACGCTTCAGAAGCTTTGCAATTTTAAGAGTGCTGCATCCCTCTGCAAGATATCTCACTATTTTTGACTTTTCTGAGCCTGTCAAGACCTTCTTTTGACCCATTTTGCCAAAGGAAAGGAAGTTGCCTAATAATTATGCACACCTAATATAGGGTGTTGATGTCATTAGACCACACCCCTTCTCATTATAGAGATGCACATCACCTAATATGCTTAATTGGTAGTAGGCTTTCGAGCCTATACAGCTTGGAGTAAGACAACATGCATAAAGAGGATGATGTGGTCAAAATACTCATTTGTCTAATAATTCTGCACGCAGTGTAGATAGACGTCTGAGAGAGAGATCTAAGGCTACTTTCACACTTGCGGCAGGACGGATCCGACAGGCTGTTCACCCTGTCGGATCCGTCCTTCCGCTATTTCGGCGTGGTCCGGCGCAGCACGGCAGTGGGGACGGTGCGGCGGCATGGCGAAATAGCGGAAGGACGGATCCGACAGGATGAACAGCCTGTCGGATCCGTCCTGCCGCAAGTGTGAAAGTAGCCTTAAGTCCCTCATTCTCAGGAGGTACTATCATATGAGGTGGCGGCTCCCTCTGATACTTTGGGTGGAGAGACTCTCGAGTTTACGCCCTATGATGAGCCTATGCAGCTAGGGGGAGCTACTCCTGGGACAGCTGGTAAGAGCTTTGGTCATATGAAGGGGGTCTGTTTTTGTTGTGGAAAGAAGGGACATTTTGTAAATAGTTGTCCGTTCTTGCAGCGTCAAGGTAAAAACAAGAAAAATACGTTTAATCCCCAAGGTACTATTGGTGGTATGGGTGCGGAGCAAGAAAACTTACTTTTGTCTTTTACTGGTAGTACCAGATTTCTCCTGTCTGCCGAGGTGGCACTAGAGTCCAAAACTGTAGAAATCAAAGTATTTATCGACAGTGGGGCAGGGGTTAACCTGATTGATGGACAGTTCGTTTGTATGCATGGTTTGACTACTAGTGCACTAGAGAGAAGTATTTCTGTCTTTGCAATTGATTCAGCACCTCTTACCCAAAAATGCCTGTCGCAAGTGGTGAATAACATTCATTTAAGAGTGGGTAATTTTCATCAGGAATCTATCCCATGTTATGTGCCTGCTCTGTTGGTGTTAGGTCTACCGTGGCTTTAGCAAACATAACCCTACCATCGATTGGCAAGTGAGACAGATTCTCGATTGGAGTGAATTTTGCATAGACAAATGTCTTAATACATCGTTCTCTGTGGTGTCTGATAGAGGGACTAAGTTTGTTTCCAAATTCTTGAAGGCGTTTTGTACTCGTCTGGGGGTACAATTGTCCTTCTCTTCAGCCTTTCATCCTCAGTCGAATGGACAGACCGAACGCACAAATTAGAATCTGGAGACTTATTTGAGATGTTTTGTCTCTGAGAACCAGGAGGAGTGGTCTTCGTTCTTGGCTTTGGCCGAGTTTGCTATAAATAACCGTAGACAGGAGTCCACTGATAAGTCTCCGTTCTTTGGGGCATATAGGTTACACCCGCAATTTGGCACTTTTTCTGGTGCTGAGACTTCTGATGTACCTGAAGAGGAAAGATTTTCCTCTTCTTTGTCATCTATCTGGTGGAAAATTCAAAATAATCTGAAAAAGATGAGTAAGAAGTATAAACGTGTGGCTGACAAGAGATGTATGAGTGGTCCAGACCTGAGAGTGGGTGATTCTGTGTGGCTGTCCACAAGAAACATTAAGTTGAAAATACCTTCTTGAAAGTTGGGTCCAAGGTTTATTGGTCCATATAAGATCCCTGTAGCCTTTCATCTTGAGCTTCCTCAAGCTTTGAAGATTCATAACGTGTTCCATAGGTCGTTGTTGGAGAGATATGTTGAACCTGTTGTGCTGTCCTCCTTGCCCCCCGCTTTTGTCATGGTGGACGGTAATTTGGAATTTGAAATTGCCAAGATAATTGACTCTTGAGTTCTCCGTAGATCCCTCCAGTATGTCGTGCACTGGAGGGGTTACGGACCTGAGGAGAGGATGTGGATCCCAGCGACCGACATTAATGCTAATCGTCTGGTGAGGGCCTATCACAGAGCTCATCTGGAGAAAGTTGGTACTGGGTGTCCGGAGGCCACCCGTAGAAGGGGGGGTACTGTGACGGTCATTCCCACGCTAGGTGTTAGAAGGTCGGAGAGGCTGTCTGCACGTGATGTCACCTGACAACCTCTTTTAATGTCACTTTGTTGTTTATGGTAATGACCACACACCTCTAGTCAGGTGCAGCATAGTGGTCATTACTATTTAAGTCTGGCTACTCCGTTCACTCCATACGGTGTATAGCTTCATTTGCAAGTGGAAGAGCTGGTGTTTGTTGTCTCCTCTGGTGTTCCTGCTCTTTCTTCTACTTCAGGAGTTAAGTGTCTCATTCCTTTGTATTTGTTTTGTGTTGTATCCCCTGCCTTCTGGTATCTGGTCTGAGTCAAGACCACTGTTCCTTTTGCTTAAGGAACGGGTCATCTTTGGGCCCTATCACTACCTCAGGGCATTACAGGGTAAGTCAGGCTTTAGGTTCCAGTGAATGAACGGTCCTACCACTGAGGTCCGTTAATTCGGTTAGCAGTCAGGGCTAGGGTTAGGATTCATTAGGTGGTGACCTTTTCCTCTCTCTAGCTTCTAGGCCAGATACCTCCCTCTCCCTGTATTTGGTGTGATGTTCCTGATGATCCCTGGGATAAAGGTCAGGAAAAGGAGATGACCAGTTCATCCACAACACGGATGAAGCGTGGCTCCAGCAGGCCTAGGTGCAAGGAAAGGAAAGGCAGAAAACAGCAACTGGATAGGCAGGAAAGAGCCCACAACAACAAGCACTCACCTGCTGAGGCAACAACGACTGGAACCCGTGCCCCCGATCACCTACCAGGACACAGCACAAAGACAACAAACACTGAGTCCAGCGAACCAGAAACTGCCTGGACCCCCATGCGGACAGGATGCATGGGGGCTCCAGGCAGAGCTGCTAACTGACTGGTAGTTCCCCCTCTGACGAACCCAGGGACCCCCTTCCGGAGGACACAACAGACAGAGGAAAGGTCTAGCAACCATGCTGGATAACAACACCAAACATACCAGACATGGAACACAAAACTAGACATTACAACACCCCCAAAACATAAACCCACACCAAACATGTAAGGAAGAGTACACACAAGAGGGAACAAAGGGGAGACATCTAGGTGACATCAGTGTCCAACTAGGTGGCCCTCAAACTGGATCGATGACATATCCAGGACAGGAGCAACTCCAGCACACACCAAGGCTGGAGGACAACAGACTCGAGCCTGGAAGCCACAGTCAATATGAACCAAGTGGCCACATGCAGCCAGATAGTTAGCCCCAAAGATGGCAAACAGGGGAGGAACCAGGAGAAGGGGAGAAAAGCACATACATTGCTGCGGCAACAATGCTTTGCCCCTGGAAACCAACATGCACGGCTAAAGTGTCACGGCGCACAACACCGAGGCCGTGACACCAACATCCAATGAGTAGACGAATGGAAAACCGTTAATACAGATGTCTCCGCTGAGGCCATTGATTGGCTGCAGCAGTCACGTGAACTGATAGGGAATATCATCACTTCTGTAAGGGTGGATACTGGAAACGCAAGGGCGGGAGCCATGGCACTGGAATACCAGCAGTTACTACAGTTGAGATAGGTTTTTTGTTTTTTCAAACCCTTTCTGCCTGTCCACTAATTTTTCTTGGATGTCGGACAACCCCTTGATTGATATGATGGCTATGCTACACTACTAGGGGCTTCTCTGTCAACAAGATGTTGACTGTTTCTCTGATTGGCTATGAGACCCGGTATGACTGTATGAGAAACACTATGTAAAGCAATGTGTATACTAAATATTTTAACTTTATTGATATCATCCAGCATTCTGTAGATGAGGCTGGATCCTATATTTACCTCTGCTGTAGATATATGCACTGTTTCTAAATATTAAAATCTTTGATGTGCTGTTGTCTTGGATGTTAGTGACATCTTTATGTAGAAACACTTTGCATTAAGACATGAAGGAGTACAATGGTGTGAATACAATTGGCATTGTGTTCACATACATTACATTGCAGTTTCCAAAGTTTGAAAATCAGTTGCAGCGAAGCTGAAAATTTTGCCACTTATGGTGTCATCTGTAAGAGCTTGAGGACAACAATGTAGCACTCTCCTAATTTGCAGTTTATTTTATATAAGGAAATGAAGCTTTATTATGCAAATACAATTCAAAGTTACAAGTACTAAGCACGCAAAATGAGGACCATGTGTAAAACATCATTATATGGAAAATGTTGACAGTGTCGGCCTAAGTTATCATGTTGGATGTAGTATAATGTTGCTATCTCATTGCAAATATTATCCCTTTATCCTTTTACCTCCTGGTTTTTTGGAGCTAGAATTTAGTGTGTAACTTACCTATGTATGACATTATGGATGTCTCTGATGATTCTGCTACAACTCTTTCACAAGCCATAGTAGCAAATTGTAGTATATTTTAAATAAGGAATAATACTTTTTCATAATTTGATTAATTGTTGTAGGACCATCATATGCTCATGTTATTTTGCTAATACAACAGACCCATAAAACATGTGTCTGGTGTATTCATAGATCACTGCTCCTATTGCTGTTTTGGCAAATAGGAGATTGGACCTTTCCCGTGGTAAGCTGTCCTTACATAGGGAAACATAGTCCATTGATGGGTCCAGTTCAAATGGTATTGTATAGTCATAATTATCTGTATGTCTGTGGTTAGAGTGGAAAATGATATTCAGGCAACAGCTACCATGTTCCATGGGATTCAAGGTAAAGTCATAGTCACAAACTGCCACAGCATGGCTGTGTGTTTGGAAGCAATTTCAGACCATAGCGTAGTCCAAGTATTAAATGAAGGAGAATACTTTTTTGAAATCTTAGTGGATAACCCTGTGAAGTCACAGTCTTGCCTGTTACAGTATCTCAAACCCTAAGCGCTCTGCACCCACAGAACACGGCTGTATACACATATTACACTGCATACAAGTCTATGCAACTAATTTGTATGAAGCTGTAATATGACCCTATAAAAGCATGAATTCTGCTGTACCTGCACATACTTCCAATTTCATAACGTGACTTACAGAGAGGTTTTTTTTTTATAGGAGCCAGAGTCTGGCAGGAAATAATTGTGCCATGTTAAATTGGATATCATATTAATATGGTATAACAAGTTATTGATGGCTATTGATGACCTGTCCTTTGGATAAGTCATCAGTGTCAGATTGGTGGGAATAAAGCAACTAGCACCCCCACAATAAGCTATTGACAGCAGGTGCCATAAATACCTCAGACCCTGAGTCTCCCTGAAAATCCCTGGAATAGAGACAGGGCTGAGACGACCTGTTCTTCCAAGACACGGAAGAACAGGAGTCTCCACCGGCCTAGATGCAAGGAAAAGGAAAGACAGACAACAGCCACTGGATCGGCAGGTAAGAGCCCAGAATAACAAGCACTTACCTGCCACAGCAACGACTGGAACCCATGCATTTGTATTGGAACCTATGCCTTTGTACTGGAACCCGTACACCCAACAGGATGCAGCACAAAACAACAAACATGGAATCCAGCAAAGCAGTAACTGCCTGGACCCCCATGCGGACAGGGTGCATGGCGGACCCCAGCAGAGCAGCTCACTGACTTGTTGTCCCCCCTCCGGGGAACCCTGGAGCCCTCTCACCGAAGGCACAAAACAGACAGGAAACATACTAAAGACAGACCAGACATGGAAGAACAACTAGACATACAACACCAACCCGTACATACCACACCACACATAGAATAGGGGAAGGAAGGGAAGGTGACATCGAGATGACATTGATGTCTCACTAGGTGACCCTCAAGGACTGGGCACATGGAACACCCAGGACAGGAGCATAGCTTCAGCACCAACAGAGGCTGGAGGACAACTGACTCCATCCTACAAACCACAGGCAATATAAACACCAAGTGACCACACCCAGCCAGGTAGTTAACCCCTCCAGTACCAGACAGAGAAGGAACCAGGAGAAAGGAGGAAAGCACACACATGCTGTAAAACAACACATTGCCCCTGGCAACCAGCATGCACGGCTAACGTGTCACGGCGCACAACAACAAGACCGTGACACTGCCATGACAGGTTGTACTAGGTTACTACAGATTAGTTCCCATTCAGGTGCACAAGAACTGAGACAGAGCAGTGCTTCCAACCTTGTTCTCTGCACTAGTTTCAGTGCAAGTGGCTGCTGTGAACGACTGACTGATGGGAGTGCCAGGTGCCAAACCCCACCAATTTTATATTGGTGACTTATCTGGAATCTCCTTTTAAGAAGATATTCCCCACTAAATGCATTGCTTCAGAGGAAGAATACCTCCATAATACAGTCCTGTACTGAGGCTTTATACTATGTGGGGAGCGTTAAGTACATGTTATGGCAGAGGCCTCTGCGTACCGCCAATCCACTGTTCCTGGACGGCACAGCCATTGCTCTGCTAGCCAGCCCTTCTGCCAGGACCGTCACTCCTCATTTCTGGTGGGCCCTGCCACTGGAGTTGCACCCTCCTCTTCTCTCAGGCCACAGCCTGCTCTTGCCAGCACCACCTCTGCTGCTCTTAAGGTGCATGCTTCTTCAGGCTATTAAACGAACAATGCGTGCACTGGGGTACTTTACGCATCTTTCGCTGTGGAAATGTGCCTGAGCAATAGGTTCTTCAGCTTGCTAGTATCTTACAAAGGTGTGTTGTTCCATTGTCTGCCCGTTTCCTGGACTGTGACCCTCCGCTGTGTGACCTGACTTGTTACTAATCTCTGTATTGACCCTCCACTCCCTGCCCCAACCTTGGACCACTTACTGTATTGCAAAAAATCTGCCTGCCCTGACCTCTGCCTGTCCCTGACTACAATTCGCCTGACCCCTATGTGCCCAGCACTAGTGCCTCTGACCCCATAGGTCAGCTGTCAATCATACAGATATTACTCCAGGATGGTTCCACTGCAGTGAAGTCCAGATTCCTGTACAGGAGTTAGAGGGTGAATACCAGGGGACTTCCAGGATAATGCCCTAAGGAGTAGTCCAAAGTCAAATCTGTTGGTACAGTTCCACTGCCATAACAGACTGCCGTAACAGTCCTAAAGAATCTACAAGCAGTTTCTATGTTCTGCTGACAATGCAGGGAGCACGGCTTCAGGGAACTTGAATTACCTACAAGTGCTTTCCTCTATTACTCGAAAAGAAAATTACTGGTATTTAGGCACTATGTGTGTATATTAAGTAATTGCTGATAATGTAATGGCAATGCCTTCCTGGGCCATGATATAATAGTATGTCAAGTGTGGGGATTCGCTCTAGTAGTTAGGAATAGCGGGTGCAGCACAGAGGCAAAGTACAAGTTATTGGTTCAAAACATCAGTGTTTATTCACACGTGAAAGCAAAACAAAAACGCAAGTTGCTTGGTGATCGTTCACACACATGAAAAGTTCATATACAAAACAGTCACCTTTTCTCCTGGGTGTTACTTCCCACCCTGTTGGAAGTTCTGCTTTGTCAAGACCACAGGCAGGCGTTAGGTGGCCTGTTCTCCCTCACAGGGGTCTGAGCCCTCCAGCCCGGCTCAAGCCACGGATCCCATCACAGCACACAGACCTCCTGAGCTCCACTGTCAGATGGAGGTAATCCTCTTCACCTGGCAGTGCTGGCTGGTTTTTATGCCTGGCAAAACCCGGCCTGGAACATGGGGAGTAGTCACCCACCCAGCACTTTGACTACTCCCAGTAAGAGCCGTCCCTGATCAGCTATTACAGCCATACTAAGTATCAAGGTGTCAAACAGCAACTGCTGCTGACACATAAAAACCGTCTCTTACTCCACCGAGGCCAGGAACCTCGG
The DNA here is from genome assembly GCF_905171765.1 of Bufo bufo. Lineage (NCBI taxonomy): Eukaryota > Metazoa > Chordata > Amphibia > Anura > Bufonidae > Bufo > Bufo bufo. The sequence goes on along the minus strand of NC_053390.1, from coordinate 141,082,558 downwards.
TGAAACGTACCTATCATACACAATGATGCCTTGTTCCTTCTTACACAAGCCTTAGGTAGTTCAGGCATCTTCATTCTATAATGTTAAGGTATTTGTACATTGACTTATTTTGGTTATAGAATGCTGAGATTAAAAATTTAAAAACAGTTGTGTGATCCTGAAGACCAAATGAGGAGTTGTCCTAGAGGAATCAAGTAAGATTGTATACGTCCTTATAATTTACTTAAACATATAGGAGCCAATGTGTTAGACTGTCTAATTTTAGAAATCTAAATGTATTGCTTGTTGAGTTCTCCTGAATAAATGTTGCCAAAGAAAAACATGCGTAGTTAGATATCCAGTAACTATAATAATTGTAATTGGAAATACTTATGATGCATTAGCAGTACAGTACTGATTTTGACTTGACATTGAAATATTACTCCTTCGCAAATATGGTCTAACAAGTCCAATAAAGACAAGGTCGAAACAAAAGCATTTTTATGGCATGAATAATACCTGAGAAGATTTTTATTTGGTTGGAGGCGATATGTGTTTTTTAATCTTTATCTATTACGCTTCTCATTTATCTCAACTATTTCCAACTTTTTTTTTTGTAAGCAACTACGCCGCTCTCGTTCTTTTTCATCTGTAGATTTAATATTGTCATGAATAAATCTAAATTGTTTGCTTCTTTATTTCAAATTCCTGAAGCGGTGTAAGAGCCTAGAGAGGTTTGAAGTGACAGGATTACAAGCAGTCTTTTGCATACATGGCCTTCAGGGGAGAGCAGCTACCTTGCATCTCATAAGCAAGAAAGTGAATTTGTTGAATAACGAATTAAGTGGCGTAAGTCGTGATAACAAGAAGCAAATGTAACTTCAGACAAATGGTATTTGCTTTATGTGGGGTTATCGGAGAGAGCTGGTACTCTGCCAAAGGGGACTGGAGAGAAAAAAATTAGGGCTTGTTACTGAAGAAGAACTGTAATGATCCAGCATTTTTCCCAAATCTTTGTGCACCTCTATCAAACCATGTGTCTTCAGTAGAGAGATAACTTGGATTTTTTAAGGCATTAGAGCTTGTTTATAATGAACATGCCTAGTGAGTTTTAGATGGGTCACCCAGCAATTAAATTGAGATGTCTAATTGGTTAATCCATATTAGGGTCAGCAGCTGGTAACAGAATAAAAGCTCATGACGCCCGACGTGCACATTTCAGAGCTAAATTGAATTATTAATCTACTCTTTGCTTCCCGGTATCTTCACAGGGACTCCTAACCTGCCATAGTGAATAAAACAGAACTGCTGCTTTACATTTTCATTATCATGAATTATACTTTAAATTGCAAATGTTCTCCTGTTTAGCTTGCACTGCATATCTCAACCTGTGCCTGCAAATTATTTGCACTGCTAATGTATCTATGTGTTTGTTTGTGTTTTAGCTGCTTACCGCTAGGAAAAAAAAAAGATACGAATGAAATTTGCAATCAAAATTAAGTATTTTCTGTTGCGCTATCATGCTAAATAGTACTGGGAGTGTTGATGGCAAATATTTGTTTGTTGCTACATAATTTAGCAGGTTGCTCTTTATAGTCTGTTTTGAATAATGTACAGTGCAAGGTGAAAAAAGCCCATAATAGACCTCCTTGTATAGGAGAGCAGGGTAATGTTTCCCCCTTTATGTATCCATATATAAAATAAATCCAAAAACTCTTAATAGGCAAGTGGCTGTGTATGTAAAATTTCACAATAATGGTATGAAGGTTCCGTTATAAGTAAGTTATATCACTGGACACTGAGTAGCATTGTATCGCAGTGGAATCTGAAGGGCAAGACAGGGGTGGATTGGCCATAGACCCAAGTGGGCCGATGCCTTGGGGGCCACTTAAGCCCTCTTATGCCTGCAGACCAGGTACATAATGATCTGATGCTCAACGGCCGCAGGTGCCCTCCTGAACTCAGCTGTATTGCTTTCCTCATGATGGTGATACAGTTGTGATGAGGGCGGCAGTATTTTGTGCTGTCCTGTGGTATTTGGTTTTGCTGGGGTGGTATTCTGCGCAGCAGTACAGTATTGAAGGCCCTGCCTATTTCGGTTGTTCCTGCCTACTTGTTTTGACCTGTCTTCTGTCAGTTTGAACCCACCTACAACATAGGACCACTTTTAGGTTTTTTTCCAGAGCAAGTTTAAGTTCCCAATCCACCCCTGGGGCAAAACCTGCATGAGGTTTGTAAGTTTGATTTGTGTTTGAGCTGGTTTCTTACCAGATTCCCAAAACATACTGATAGATTCCTAAGAAATTAACCTTACAGTGTGTTTGTCTGCGATAGACAGACTAGATTGTGACCCTAAAGGCCCCATTATATGGTTTAACACTGCCTGCTCATCAGAGGAGATGAGAGCTGCGTTTACATGCAGCAATCACCTCCACAATATGGGGACGAGGAATGGCTACTGCAATTGTTTGTTCACATAGAGAATTGTTGTTTCGGGAAGCAGATCGCTGTTCGGACAGCATGATGCCTAGAAATGAGGATTTAAGTGTACCATTTGTTTGATCATTGAGTGATCACCTGTACCTTTATATTTAATTCCTATGAACACTTCTATACTTGTACACACTCCTATACTTTCATTCCTAGGAACGCTGCTTCTTAATGATTGCTCCGATTGTCAGCCCCTGTAAAAGGGACTGAAAACAGGGACCGATGTCAGTGGTGGTTATCTCTGCAGAATATGTTTGACGCTATATAAGCAGTAAAAAACAAAACAAAAAATGAAATATTTAGGGTATGTGCTTCAATAACCATTAAGTGGTACACATCAAATTTAGCTCATTTGTTTATTAAAAATGCCATGTCTTCTCTTTCTGCTCCTGCAATGATATTGATTTCTATTGAAATTCAAGTGGAAGGAGAAGTTAGCTACTTTTTGAGTGATGTGACAAATGAATGACACTTTTCAAATATTGGGATAAAACGAAATTTGATATATTCGGTACACAGGGTTATGGTTAAAGCATACCTATTGTTTAAAAAAATCCTAAAAAAATAATAATTGTATGCATTAAACTTTGTAACATATTTTGTCAAATCAATGCTCTTTATCCGCTTAATCCGCTGGAGGTTGTTTCTGCACCAATTAGAGGGGGTGATCGCAAACAAAAGCTTTTGAGCAGAGAAACATATTGGATGTTTATTCTGGAAACCTGCATACCGAAGGGTCTAAACAGAAAATATGATCTAACTTTGCAGTATATGTAGTTCATCAGTATGTGATTTCAAATGCATAATATTGAATTGCCACCTCCCCGCCCATGTGTTCTTGGTTGGGCTTCCCACCTAATCCAGGATCACCTGGGATGTAACCTCTACTCAATTAGAGAAAGAGGAGGAACCCATTTGTGTTGTATATAAGTACCTGTTTTTAGTGCACTATGTATTGTCTTGATGAAGGGCTCAATACCATAGCCCGAAACGCGTCACAATTACTTTGTGTCTCTCCATGTGATGAATGTTGGATCTTAAACTTTGAAAGCCGAATAAAGAACAAATTATTTTATACGTCAGAAGCTGGAATCGACCCTTTGTTTTTGGATGCATTAAACTTTGTAACATATTTTGTCAAATCAATGCTCTTTATCCGCTTAAAGAGACGCCTCTTTCACCCTAAACCTGTTGCAGGGTCTGTAACTCTACAGAAATGCTGCCTTTACTGAAAAACAACGTAAACTAGGACGGGAGTCTGAGTCTCTGCAGAGACCGTGTGTGGGAAAGAGGGAGAGATGAAAGGAACTGATCCCCTGTTGAACATATCTATTATACCATATCACACCAGTGCTGGATTGATAGCCGCACTATTTAGTCTTTTTGGTGTTAAAGGGTTTCTGTCATGAGAAATAACGTTATGTAGCTGACTGATATTAGTGATGTGCTAATGTCAGCACTACATAACAGTATGCTTTAAATCCTCCCTGCCTGCCGCCGTTCTCTTAAATTAAAGACTTTTAAAATATGCTAATGAGCCTCTAGGTGCTATTAGGGCGTTGCTTCAGCACCTAGAGGCTCCGTCTATGCACCCTTTGGCACGCCCAGGTCCAGTTGATTGACTGTCGAGTTCTCCTCAGTGTCCCTTAAATCCCGCGCCTGTGCCGTCCCGTTTAGTATACGGCACAGGAGCAGTGAGGGAAGGACGCGGTCCTGCTGCCCGCTTCCTCACTGCGCCTGCGCCGAAGGAATGAAGCAGGAGCACACCCTTCACTTACTGCGCCGAATACTAAAAGGGACAGAATTTACGGGATACTGAGGAGAACTCGAAAGTCAATCAACTGGACCTGGGCGTGCCAAAGGGTGAGAAGACAGAGCCTCTAGGTGCTGAAGCAACGCCCTAATAGCACCTAGAGGCTCATTTGCAAGTCTTTATTTTAAAAGAGTGGCGGAAGGCAGGAGTTATAAAACATACTGTTATATACTGCTGACATTAGCGCATCGCTAATATTAGTCAACTACATAACGTTATTTCTCATAAAAGAAACCCTTTAAATATTATTTCTGTTGTGCCTGTGGGACAGAAAGGGGAAGAATCTGAAGACCTGTATCATAAAGCAGCAGACCTGTTGTAGTACTGAGACCTGAAGAACTGCGGACGGGGGACAGGGTGCAGTGCTCCTCATTGTGGGAGAACATCATAGCAGGTAATTCCCACAACTTGTGAAGATGACTTTAGGGGAAAAAAATGACATAGAGATAGAGCAAAAAGCCTGCAGAGGGGAAAATGTGGTATACTGTTATTACTCAAGTTCACTACAGCCTGTTATGCCAGTTTTAGACAAGCGTAATTACTTTGTGTGGGAGAAGTATTTCCCTGACTGAACACTGATGTAAACCTGCAGAATCATCTGACACTGGTCTTATTCATTTCTTCTCTTCTATTACAATGTAAACTTGTTTCACACTTGACTTGCTGTAAAGGTGAGGCTGCATTCACATGCTATTCATTTTTCTTCCCGTTGCAGCGTTGTACAGGGACAATCAAAATTCCCTATTTCAGACACATCCACTTCATACCCAGTTTCATTGAATGCTCGTAAACCTATCTGTATGTTTTGAGTACCCAGAGAAGACCTACAGAAGCATGGGAAACTTAATGATGTTACCTTATTCAGATTGGTAGTCAGATGTAAGGCTGGGATTTGTGTTGGGTGATCAAGCCTAGATACATCTACTTACCCTGAGGTCTGTTACGTATGACACATGTAGTGTGTGTTATGTATGACCCATATAGCATGTGTTATGTATGGCCCATGTAGTGTGTTATGTATGACCCATATAGCATGTGTTATGTATGACCCATATAGCATGTGTTATGTATGACCCATATAGCATGTGTTATGTATGACCCATATACCATGTGTTATGTATGACCCATATAGCATGTGATATGTATGGCCCATGTAGTGTGTTATGTATGGCCCATGTAGTGTGTTATGTATGGCCCATGTAGTGTGTTATGTATGGCCCATGTAGTGTGTTATGTATGGCCCATGTAGTGTGGTCTGTATGGCTCATGTAGAGTGGTCTGTATGACATATGTAGGGTGTGGTATATATGGCTCATGCAGTCTGTTATGTATTACCCATGTAGTGTGTGTTATGTATGACCCATGTAGAGTGTTATGTATGACACATGTAGTTATGTATGAGACATGTAGTGTGTGTTATGTATGGCTCATGTAGTCTGTTTTGTATTACCCATGTAGTGTGTTATGTATTACCCATGTAGTATGTTATGCATTACTCATGTAGTCTGTTATGTATTAGCCATGTAGTGTGTGTTATGTATGACTCATGTATTGTGTTATGTATGACTCATGTATTGTGTTATGTATGACTCATGTATTGTGTTATGTATGACTCATGTATTGTGTTATGTATGACTCATGTATTGTGTTATGTATGACTCATGTAGTGTGTTATGTATGACTCATGTAGTGTGTTATGTATGACTCATGTAGTGTGTTATGTATGACTCATGTAGTGTGTTATGTATGACTCATGTAGTGTGTTATGTATGACTCATGTATTGTGTTATGTATGACTCATGTAGTGTATTATGTATGACTCATGTAGTGTGTTATGTATGACTCATGTAGTGTGTTATGTATGACTCATGTATTGTGTTATGTATGGCCCATGTAGAGTGTTATGTATGACCTATGTAGTGTGTGTTATGTATGGCTCATGTAGTGTGTCATGTATGACCCATGTAGTGTGAGAGTTTTGTGTACAGCGCAGATGCAGTCACTTTTGGGTTATTATATAGGGGATCAATTTGTTGTAAGGGATACATGTTCAGTTCATTATCAGAAGAGATTCAGCCATTTTGGGCACATTCCATGTATTATTAGCATAGAGCTCCATGCATACTATGGCACTAGTAGGTTTTGGAAAGGCTATTGTTATCTCACAAGATACTATCCGGTCCTTGGGTCCAAATAAATGCTCCATACAGATCAGTGTAACATGGTTGTACATGAGTCCATAGACTTGTGCATTCATTATGATTAATAAATAAAATAACCAATCCACTTTTCCCTAGAACCAAATGCTGGCATCCTGGCAGATACGCTATAAGATTTGTCTTTTACATTATTTGATATTTTTTCAACTGTAACTAATGACATAAGCATGTGATGATTTGTAGGGCAGAATGATGAATATTATTCTCACTATACAGCTCTCTCCAAGTGTTAGCCAATATGTGTATACATTGACCTAAACATATGTGTATATTATCACAGGCAATGAGTCAGGCGGCATGGTTAGACATATTACATGTTTCCTAGTTATAGCCTTAGGGATTTGGTATATGGAGGGGAGTACAAGTTAATGACGCATATCGCAGTTCCATTAATATGCCTGGCAATAATATGGCAGTTAACTAATCAGGAGCTGCCGGCTTAAAGGCACATGGCTTCACAGATACATTTTTTAGAGTCACATTAATGCACTCCTACCTTGTATAAATGGCCTCCCCCGATTCGTATTTTTTTATTCGCCTCAGATACATTATTCCTTCTACTAATTTAGTCTGAAATAAAGCTTAACCCTGAGCGTTATTGAAATAAATATACCTGAATGTATAATGGCTATTGATTTTAGCAAGGTTTAGAAGGCCTGGGAAGTATATTATATAGTGATTTGAAGCTGTTCTTAAAAAAGTCTGCCATCGACTATCCCCTTGCAAAATGATTCGTACTTGAGGAACCTGCAGAGTTTAAAAGTTCAATGTAATTGTACAGTTTAAATCATTTTAACAGCTGCATTTTGTATTTACTCGAAAAATAAAGCAGATTTTCCTTTTATGATGAGGGAGCTGATTGATGGCCTCAACACTTGGTTCAGAGGTTGAGAGGTATGCATGTGAAACAGGGTTATGGAGGTTACGGAGCGACTTGCCAAGGCCTTAGTTCTTGAATTATTCCTATGCCGAATGCAGAAAATAAAACAAGTTGTCTGTGACCCACGTCAACCGCTTGGAAATTAATTCTAGTCAGTCTGATGGCTGCATTGGGTGCCCTGGTGTGAGCTGTTTTCACAATTTTATGGTGCTTGCAGTTTGTCCTACTTCAGACTGACTGCGTGTATTAGAAATATTCAGTAGAATAATCGAAATATAGCTTAAAATGCAAAGGTATCTCCCACTGGCCTTTTTATTAATTCAAAGTAATTAATAGAGGTTCCTTTTGAATGACAGCAAGCAGACATCTACAAGGGCGCACAGACCATGGACCCTAGAGGGAAATTTCCCAGGGGGCTGCCAAGCCCTTGACTTCGCTTCCAGACAGTTACATAACGATCTGATGCCCTCAGCCATGGCCGTAGGAAGCGGGGTGGAAGCGCTCATCTCCATAGTGATCGGTTTGTATCGCCGTCCTCAGGACAGCGATACAAACAGAAGGCTGTGCGGAGGAGCAGGGGAGAGGTGTGCCCCTTTCCTGTTCCTCTGATAGGCTGCCGGCACTAGGCCGGCAGCCTATCAGAGGCCGGCGTAGGCAGCGCGATGACGTCATCGCGCCGCCTGAGCCGTACAGCACGGGACACAGGCCGGAAGAGGCCTGCATCGCATCGCTGCCAAAGAGGTAAGTATAAGTGTTAATTTTAAAAAAAATATATACAATACTTTTACTGGAACATGATTGGGGGGGCCGGGCCCTGTTATTACTGGCACATAATGGGGGGGGGGCCCTGTTATTACTGGCACATAATGGGGGGCCCTGTTATTACTGGCACATAATGGGTGGGTCCCTGTTATTATTGGCACATGATTGGGGGGGCTGTTATTACTGGCACATGATTGGGGGGGGCCGTGTTATTACTGGCACATGATTGGGGGGGCTGTTATTACTGGCACATAATGGGGGGGGCCCTGTTATTACTGGCACATGATTGGGGGGCTGTTATTACTGGCACATGATTGGGGGGGCTGTTATTACTGGCACATGATTGGGGGGGCCGTTATTACTGGCACATGATTGGGGGGGCTGTTATTACTGGCACATGATTGGGGGGGCTGTTATTACTGGCACATGGTTGGGGGGGCTGTTATTACTGGCACATGATTGGGGGGGCTGTTATTACTGGCTGATGAGAGGCACTGGGGGGCTGATGAGAGGCACTGGGGGATGCTGGAGAGGCACTGGGGGCTGCTATGAGGCATGGGGCTCTTATCTGAGGTCTGATTGGGGGTCATTCATATTGGAGTCTGAGCTGAGGTGTGATCTGAGGTCTTATTAACATTGGGGATCTTATTGGGGCTGTTAGCTGAGGTCTGATTAACATTGGGGGTCTGATTGGTGGTCTGACCTGAGGTGTAATGAAAAATATTTTTTTCTTATTGTGCCCACTTCCAGCCCGGAGCCCAGCTACCCAGAGCACTGACCTGGAGCAGCTTGGAGAAAAAGGCCTCACAGTCTCCCACACTCCTTCTGCCCGGCCAAGCCAGCCAGCACCCCTGAGGCCAAGCCAGCCAGTACCCCTGAGTCTTCAGGGGGGGGGGGGGGGGTGCCAGAGAAAGTACCCTCTGCGGGTGCCAAATACCCTAGGCACGCCACTGCCCCCAGGTTAGGAATCTAAATCTTTTGTTATCATTCAGTATTATCATTCTTCTTTAAATTTTGAGTGAAGAAAGTCAGAATGGATATCCGCAAGTTTTTTACAAAGCCTAGTAAAGCAAATACATCCTCATGAAGCTCAGAAGCATGTCAACAAAAAGAGATCACTGAATCACCAGTCAGGCATCATTTTGTTGAGCCAGAAAATTATTTTTCACACACACACACTTAAAATTTAACAATATAAACAACTCGTAGTTTACTGAATAAGAATATACCCGGCGAGCAAAAATGCTGTCCCCCCCCCAGATTTTTTTGGGTTCCTACACCCATGCCCTCAGCATTAATTAATGTACTAGCATCTGGCACTTATGCACCTGGCCAGTGGTCGCAAGTGCCTCCCCCTGCCCGAACGATGATGTAGTTTCATACTGTTACACAGGCAGCTGTATTTTGTGCTGCACAGTAGTATATGGTTCTGCTGGGGCAATATTTTGTGCTGTACTGTGGTGTTTGGTTCCGCTGGGGCGGTATTTTGTTCTGCTCTATGGTATTGTTGACCCCACCTCCTGTCAATATGGACCCACCTACAATGAAGTGCCATATTGTTCATTTTAACTTCTGATGACCATGTGAATAATATATGTCTAGCAAGTTTTGTATTGTTTTTGGGTCTTCATGTCATGTGATTGTGTCCATCCGTCCATCCTGAGACTTGTTTTTCTTTTTAGGCTCATTTCACATGAGCGATATGTAACTTGTCCAGACTCTGTCAGTGAAAAACTGACATTTAGGCCGAATGCACACGGCCGTGTTCCGCGGCCGAGAGCGGTCCGTGGTATGCCGGGCTGGATTCCTGTTTAGAGCAGGAGCGCACGGCGTCATTGGTTGCTATGACGCCGTGCGCTTCATGCCGCCGCTGCTGTACAGTAATACACTCGTATAGATCATAGGAGTGTATTACTATAGTGCAGCGGCGGCATGAAGCGCACAGCGTCATAGCAACCAATGACGCCGTGCGCTCCTGCTTTGAACAGGAATCCAGCCCGGCATACCATGAACCGCTCTCGGCCGTGGAACACGGCCGTGTGCATTCGGCCTTTTTCTGGATATGTTCAGTTTTCATATGTTTTTCATGCTCATGATGAAAAACTGAAAAACCGCCTCGCAACCATCAGTAAAAAATTGACCTGTTGAAATGTCCTGTTTAAACTGGTGAAAATATAAAATGCTGCAAATTTCTCTGAACGGACAGATTATCAGTGAAATAAAACTAACGTGAATATTCCCTTTGACTTTAATGTGACAGTGTTCACTAGTTCAGTACGGATGCTGTCTGTCTGAAACATCACCTGTGTGAAATTAGGCTAGTTTCACACTAGCGGCAGGGGACTCCGGCAGGCTGTTCCGGCGGGTGAACAGCCTGTCGGATCCGTCCTGCCACTAGTTCACGTGTGCCCCCGGACTGCCGCTCCGTCCCCATTGACTATAATGGGGGTGGAGTTTCGGAGGCAGCACGGCAGCACACGCCGAGAGGCGGCTGGACTAAAAGTCCTGCCTGCCGGAGTCCCCTGCCTCTAGTGTGAAAGTACCCTTAGCCTTTCCCTTCAAATTATGCAGTTTTTTTCCTTATGAGTTGAAAATTCGATAACGTAAATCTAATAATCTGTGGGGATTATAGGCATCCTTAAAGGGAGTTTGTCATCACATTTTCACCTTTTTAACCGTTCCCATAGCTCTCTAGCACCCTTATAGTGGATAAAAACATTACCTTTATAAGCATTGGTGGACTTTTCAAACTGGCAAAAATGATCTTTGTAAGGTATGTAAATGAGGGCTGGCAAGTGCCCAGGGGCGGCGTCAACCTCCTTGGTGCCCCTTTTCCTCACTTCCCCCCGCCCAGCCTTTCCCTCTGCCCGCCCATCATCTTACTGTTTCTATCGCCGAGATCCCGCGCCTGCGCACTGAGTCCCTCGGCCGGCGCATGCGCACTGTGATGCCCATTTCTGGTACGGCATCGCAGTACAGTCCATTTTCTTTTCCATAAAGCGGAACTGAAAATACATTACTTTTAAATAAAATGATACAGTGACAATGGGTTACAGCCAGTGTCAGACTGGAGTACTTAGGACCCACCAGTGTAACTGATTCTGGGGGCCCACCTTAGGGCGCCTGCACACAAACATTTTTTTTTTCCATGTCCATACCCAGGGGAGGACATACCAACTGTGCAGCTGGTTCAGCGGCACAGGAGCCCAGCAAGGGAGGGGGCCCATCCCAGAGGCGTTTAATTTTTTATCTTATATTTTTCATTCCCTACCTCTGCCAACAGGGTAACCTAGGCACCTTGGTGTGGAGGTCGGGAGGGGGCGGAGTTTTGGGTAGGGCAGGGGGGAGGCCTGATTAGCACTTACTGCAAATCTGCTGCCTGTTTGTGTCTACACTCCATAGCTATGGCGGCACTACAGAGATGATTATAACTCTGGAGGGTACGGCAGGAGGTATTATAATTACAGGGGGCACTGCAGGGAACATTATAAATACTGTGTGCAGTGGTGGAGGGCATTACTACTACTGAGGGCTTTATAGAAGTGCCTTATAGATTATAAGAGGTACCCTATAGGGAGGCCTTATTAGTACTGAGGGCACTGTAGGGAGCCTTATTACCACTGGGGATACTATTTGGGGGTGGCTTCCGCCTGGCAGTGAGCCCAGTGATGTCACTAATGGACATGCTTTAGCGCTGCCTTAGCCTATAAAATGGCTAGGGCAGCGCTAAAGCCATCACTGCCGGTCTGTGTTAGGCCCATGTTCATATATGCCTGCATTATTGAGAAAAAAAATGAATATTTGAATATATGCAAATGATCCTCTGGGAGCAACGGGGGTGTTACCAGTACACCTAGAGGCTCTGCTGTCTCTGCAACTGCCGCTCCCTGCCAGGCCATGTTAAAGTGCAGAGGGCGCGGCAGTTACAGAAAGAGCGGACCCTCTAAGTGTAATGGTAACGCCCCTGTTTGTATATAATAAAACTTTATTTTTCTCAGCAATGCAGGCACATAAGAACATGAAATCAATAGTGTTTATTAGTACATATAGAGTTGCAACCAATTCTGGCCACACAGACATTAAGAACACTTAAAATGTCACTCAGACTGCAGACGTGTGGTAATTACAGTACATATTGGTAAAGTACAAGTGTCTACATATATATGAAACAAAAAGATACAGTCAGTGCCTATCAAAAAGTATTGTCCAGTCCACAATGTATTATCAGGAGGTCAAATTTTAGACCCTAGACTATATGGACATCAACTCACACTATGTTATATTCAAATATAGTACAATAAACAAAGAGTAAAGCATACTGACCAACGTATCTACCACAGCACCTACAGTCCGTGCCCCGACGCGCGTTTCGCCGTCAGCTTGAAAAAGGTGCTGTAGGTGCTGTGGTAGATACGTATATATATAACATAGTGTGAGTTGATGTCCATATAGTCTAGGGTCTAAAATTTGACCTCCTGATAATACATTGTGGACTGGACAATACTTTTTGATAGGCACTGACTGTATCTTTTTGTTTCATATATATGTAGACACTTGTACTTTACCAATATGTACTGTAATTACCACACGTCTGCAGTCTGAGTGACATTTTAAGTGTTCTTAATGTCTGTGTGGCGAGAATTGGTTGCAACTCTATATGTACTAATAAACACTATTGATTTTGTATAAAGTCATGTTGTTAGAGGTGTGATTTGTGATTTAAATTAGATCCATATATCCTTTATTGGTTGCGCTATAGGTGATATTGGGTCACTTACTTAATAAGTATAAGGGAAACAAGTGTTGCTTTATACATAAGAACATGAGACCAACACAGATGCCTTCAGCTGCCAAGCGCACACGTAACAGGTCAGTCCTTTAATTGTCCAAGTGTATGAGGGAGTCCTGAGGGATAGCTGAAGGCCTAGGGAGAATTTTACCATCAGCTATGGACTTTATTGGGAAGAGAAAGCTGGCACTAAAGTGCCTAGGGCAGCATCAGATCTAAATATGGACCTGGCTCCACAGCAGTAGCAGGATGTAGTGTCAGACATCACACTGCTGGTCTGTGTATGAGGAAGAGCGGTGCGGCCGGGAATCTGCTGTGCTCCTCCTCCTACACAGACCAGCAGAGCAATGTGTGACACTACATCCTGCTACTGCTGTGGAGCGCCAGCGGCTGAACTGTGATCATGAGGAACTAGGTGAGTATATTTTTTGAACTTCCTGTGAAGGGGGCACATATCTGACCATTACTACTGTGAGGGGGCACATATCTGACCATTACTACTGTGAGGGGGCACATATCTGGACATAACTACTATGTACTGGCACAAAGGGGGAATAATTACTATGTGGGGGCATTAAGGGGACTGGGTGTGTATAGTTATGCTTTGGGCAGAGTTAGAGGCGGGACCTAGTATGAAAATAATATATATACATATTGTAAACATATTCACAAGATGTTTTTCATTTGCACATATATGTTTTTATTTGTATGTGTGGTTTGGGGGGGGGGGGGGGGGCGGCAGGTACATCCTTTGCACAGGGGCACTTTGCTGCCTGTGTCCGCCCCTGTCCGTACCGTTCACTTCAACGGGCCGCATGTCTCTGTATGTCCGCATGGCCGTTCTGCAAAATGATAGAACATGTTCTATTATTGTCGGCATTACAGACACGGATAGGACTGTTCTATTAGAGGTCGGCTGTTCTGTTCCGCATAATGTGGAATGCACACACCGGGTATCCATGTTTTGCAGATCCGCAATTTGCGGACTGCAAAACATCCAACGGTCGTGTGCATGAGCACTTACAGTGATAACAGAAATATTAAAAATGAAGTATGATGGCAGACATTCACAGAGAAATGCACAAACATACATGTGGCAGAATTTACACATATATGGATATCCTGTACTTAAGTCAGTCAGAAACAAGACTCATTCAGCGCACACCAATCACTCCTTGGACAGATGTGGGACACAAGACACTTATACATGGCTCACATGCCACTGATACATATGTCACATGCTGCACATACACCACTTATACATTGATCATATATAGCACACACCAATCACACATAGGAAACACGCAATGCATACACCAAGACATTTATGCCTAACCCTATTAAGTGTAGCTCACTTCAGCAATTAGCATTTATCATGCAGAGAAAGTTAATACAAGGCACTTACTAATGTATTGTGATTGTCCATATTGCCTCCTTTCCATCACATTATAAACAGCACATATCCATGGTTATTACCACCGTGTAATCCAGAAGCGGTGGCTGTGCTTGCACACTATAGATAAAGGTGTTGGCCTGTGAGCACTTTCAGCCTTTCCCTATAGTGTGTAAGCACGGCCACCACTGCTGGATTAAATGGTTGTAATAACCACGCATACGTGATGTGTATAATGTGATGGAAATGAGGCAATATTGACAATCACAATACATTAGTAAGTGCCTTGTATTAACGGCATGATAAATGCCATTTACTAAAGTGAGACAACCCTTTAACGCCTTTAAGTATAAATGTCTGGCATGAAATTTACCAAATCTTAACCTCCTCATATTGTACATAATCTACATTATAATTAAAATGGTTATCCTACTATAATGACCTATTACCTATCTACCGGATAGGTGATAAATATCCGATTGCTGGGGTCTGACTGCTGGAACACCCACTGATCATGAAAAAAGGGGTCCTGAGACATTCAATTACATTACCGCCAATCTATGTACACAAGAGTCTTAAGACCACGTTCCCTTGATCATGGGGGTCCTAGCAGTCAGACCCCAATCAATCAGACACTTATCACCTGTCGTGTCATAGCTGTTGGACCTTTTCACATTCCCTATATTTAAAGGTTTTCTTTAGGTGTAAAAAAAAAAAAAAAAAAATTAAAAGTCTGGCCCAAAATATGTGTCAAACTAAAATAGAAATGCCCGCCTGCTAAATAGCCTGTGTCCACTTTTCTAGTTATCCTCTATCCACAGGATCGGGGATAACTAAGTGATCCGTGGGGGTCTGAACACTGGAGCCCACACTGATCCCCCTTCTTGATTGAGTGGCAGATCGAGCATATGCACTGCCTCTCTATTCATTCTCTATGGGGTCACTGGAGATGGCAGAGTACAGCACTGGCTATTTCCAGTGGTCCCAAAGAGAATAAATGGAGCAGCAGGCCATATGTGTGGCCTTTCACACCATCAAAAAGGGGGAACAGGACCCATTCCTGGAATCAGTGGAGGGTCGCAGAATCAGACCCCACTAATCATATAGTTATGCCCTTTGATGTGGGGAGGATAACTTGAAAACCTGGACAACCCCTTTAAATCCTCCACCACTCCACCAGAATCTCTTTACATGGCAGCAGTGATGTCGGTAAATACGGAATATCATCACTACCGCCATGTAAACCATACGTGTCAATACTGGAGTATATGACACACTGTGCAGAATTTTTCAGTCATAAGTCCTACCCCCTTTGCAGGTCATAACCTTTAGCAAAGCCCGAGCAAAGGTGCTAGAGGAGCAACGTGAGCAAAGGGCACAAACGGAGGGTCATAACTGAAACAGAGGCATTAGGGTCACCTGAGGCAGGGTAGTAGTGGGGATCCTGGAGCAGGGGTGACTGGTGAAGAGGCAATATTAGCAGTGCATTAAGAGTGGGGGCATCTGGAGCTGGGGCACTAATGGGGGTGCACCTAAAGCAGAGGCATTAGGGTCACCTGAGGCAGGGTAATAGTGGTGATCCTGGAGCAGAGGTATTAGGGGGGCAACTGGAAAAGATGCAATATTAGGGGTGCATTTAGAGTGGGGGCATCTGGAGCTGGGGCACTAATGAGGGTGCACCTAAAGCAGAGGCATTGGGGGGGACCTAGGGCAGAGTCCCCCCAATGCCACTCTGAACTCTGCAGAGAGCAGCACACATACACAGATCTGAGTCTACTAGAAACAAATCCCCTATTTTCCCCTTACAGTCTCCAACAGCTCACTACTGTCACACCTGAGAAATCAGCCCAGCACCGCAGAGGAGTCCTTCTCTCCAGCAGCCAGTTTTCCAACAGCAGGGATGGCAGAAGGATGGCCAGACATGTTCTCTCCTCCTTCACTGGCAGCAGCCCGGGAAGTTTAGAATATATTGCGGGGCCTCCTGTACAATTTACACCAGTAGGAGGCTGCATCACTGTATGACACTGCCACCTTGTGGATACAATAATTATCTCTCCTGAGAAACAAGAGAAAAAATTACTCCTCTGTCTTATCTCCAGGCGCAGTAGACTGGGGTTCCACCGAGGAGACCTCCGCCTCCCCGGTGGGCCAGTCTGAGCCTGGTTACAGCAATGCATGAGTAGAGGAATAAAATATACATGCTTGTGGCTGATAAATTGGCAGATTTGATAAATACATACAATATGTGAAGATGAAGAGATTCAGCAAATTTTTATTTTTATATTTCAAATTACATAGGTAGGAGTATCTCAGCCAGTCCACATCACATCTATGGATAGGTCAAATCATATGGAATTTTATTAAAGTAAAATTTATTTGCCTTAAAGAGGACCTTTCATGGGTCCCAACATTATAAACTAAGTATCAGAATACGTAGGGCATAGTGCAGGGATCTAACTGCACTTACTATTTTTTCTGGGTGCCGCTCCATTAGCCCGCTGTGGCACCCGTTGTATTCTCCCGCCTGGTATGCTAATTTTAGCATCGGAACAATGAGGAGGAGACTGAGTCTTTCTCCGTGGGGGTGTCCTTCTGCCTGGCTGTAGCGCTGTCCAATCGCAGCGGAGAGCGTCACAGCCAGGGAGGAAAATAAAACCTCACCTTCTCCCTGGCTGTGACGCTCTCCGCTGCGATTGGACAGCCCTACGTATCCTGATACTTAGTTTATAATGTCTGGACCCATGAAAGGTCCTCTTTAAAGATTTCATACATGCTGAATCTCTTTCTAAGAGCTGATAATGAATTGCCTAAATATATATATATATATATATATATATATATTTATATATTAGAGTGGAAATAAATGCTGCATATTTACTTATTCATATCACTGAATAAAGTGGCTTTAATGGGAGGAAATGCTCAGAACCCCAAATACTGTAGCGTATTTATAACCGGAGGAGCAAAACCTCCACATGTGATCCGCTGCTAACGACAATCCCCAGCAAAAAATGCATACAATGGAGGACCACATGTACCACAAAAAATCCAACACAAGCTGGAACAATGTGTAGATGAAACTGTGAGAATAAATAAATAAATCACTGCAAAGGTGCACTGCAAAATATGCAATTGAAAACATAAGGCTAAACCCTCACGCTAGATGTTAATATGAGACTTTAGCCAATATATTTCGGTCAAGAACATATCAGAGCCCGCACATCAAGGTATCTCAGTTGGCGCAGGACCTACCTCAAAACCTAACTCTAGTTTGTGAACACTGTCTGATAGGTGCTAAAGTCCGACTCACAGCCAAGCTACCACAAACCTCCAAGGTAAGATCTCAAATACAATGGGAGGAGGGAGGAGGCTGTGAGCCCCACCTATAACAGGCTAGTGTGACACAGGCTACCAGGTGCACCAGAATGTTACCAAAGATAAAAAATAGCACATTCCATACATATAAAGACAAATCACTGAATAAAGTGGCCTTAATGGGAGGAAATGCTCAGAATCCCAAATACAGTAGCGTATTTATAACCGGGGGAGCAAAACCTCCACATGTGATCTGCTGCTAACGGCAATCCTCAGCAAAAAATGCATAGAATGGAGGATGCCAGCAGCCAGCCACATGTGCCACAAAAAATCCAACACAAGATGGAATAAAGTCTGGATGAAACTATGAGAATAAATAAATCACTGCAAAGGTGCACTGCAAAATATGCAATTGAAAATGTTGAAGATGCTTTAATTAAAGCATTTAAGATACACTCTGCTGCTCCAAATCAAGCTACCCCAAGGGGTTAATATCCACATGTGGTGGAGACAAACACTGACTGTGGGTCAAAAACTATCTCTCTGTTTATTACAATGAGTAAAGCAGTTTTTACATCTTTAGGGGGGACGTCACCCTCTGAGGCTCATGCCATTATTTTATTGGCTAAGAAGGAAAGAGATAACACTTGGAGTCTGCGCATTGTGCACTATCTTACAAACTTTGGTATGTTAACTTAATGTAAACATGTGTCCACCGGCGTCATCTTATAATGGCTTCTTGCTAACATTAATACTGCTTACGTCATATATGACACTTCAATGAGGTGCTTTTTTATAGGCACTGAATATATATGTAAATCATCTAACTAAGTAATTGGCTCAAGCATTCTTCTACAGTCTATACATCACTCCTGGCACATCTGTAGGCAGAGGAGAGGACAAGCACTGGCCACAGCTGCGTGCCCTTCTTCTCTCTTCAGACAGCTTGGTTAGCCAAGGGGGAGGGGAAGTGCTTGAGATAAGGAACAAGCAGCTTAAATCAACTACTAAAAAAAATCATACACAGTTCCACAGTCCTAGAGATGCAAAATATAGAATTATATTCAGACATCTCTATCAAAAACATAAGGCTAAACCCTCACACGAGATGTTAAAATGAGACTTTAGCTAATATATTCCGGTCAAGAACATATCGGAGCCTGCGCTCCTCCTCAAGGTATCTCAGTTGGCGCGGGACCTACTGCTAAACCTTCTTCTAGTGTGTGAACACTGTCTGATAGGTGCTAAGGTACGACTCACAGCCAAGCTACTACAAACCTCCAAGGTAAGATCCCAAATACAATGGGAGGAGGGAGCAGGGCTGTGAGCCCCACCTATAACAGGCTAGTGTGACACAGGCTACCAGGTGCACCAGAATGTTACCAAAGATAGAAAATGGCACATTCTATACATATAAAGACAAATCACTGAATAAAGTGGCCTTAATGGGAGGCTCAGAACCGCAAATACTTTAGCGTATTTATAACCGGGGGAGCAAAACTTCACATGCGTTCCCGCGCCAACTGAGATACCTTGGCGGGGTGCGCGGGCTCCGATATGTTCTTGACCGGAAAATATTTTAATTCTCATTTTAACATCTAGCGTGAGGGTTTAGCCTTATATTTACTTATTCAGCTCAATTTCTAGGGAAAAAATCTACAATTTATATAAAAATTTTTGATTTTGTAAGGCTTCTTATAATCTTTTTGTTGAGTTTTTTCTATTAATATTAAAAATATTACCACATGTGACCTCACTGGTTCTCAATCTTTCTATCGGTGTCTCTAGGATATGTTTATATATCTTGACAGACATTTTTTTGTGTAAAGCCTTAAATCCCAGTTACTTTGAGGATACTCTTGTTCACTTCTCTGTGAAAGTAATGGATTTCCGATCTCATTTGTTCTTAGTTGTAAGTCTGGTCTGTCATGGTTCAGGTGCCAGCAGCTTAGATCTCATCCTGTGTAATGTGATTTTTAGGATGTAGGGGTATTTGTGCCTCCTTAAAGGCTATGTCCGCTGTCGTAACCATTTTTATTTTAATTGTGTCAATATCTCTAAGATGAAAAATGAAGCAACTTTCCAATAGGTTTTAATAAAAAATGTATAGTGTTATTTCCACAACCCTCATGTATTAAATTTCCTTCTGTTTGCCCCCTCATTTTATGTTACTGTCTATTTGGTAGGTTTGTAAAATGTACATAGGTACAAAGGACTGCAGGTGCGGACTCTACAGCATGGGTATCCCACCTGTTGCCAGGGAAGCCACATGTGGTCCATCACACCATTTTGTATGGCGCAACTCTATGGTTAGACATGCTTTTTGAGTCTGGAGGCTGCTCACATGTATTTTCCATGTCAGAGAGAAGTGTGGTCCGTAGTGCGGCAGGAGGGACAGATAAGTATATAATGGTGCATTGTGTGTCCATCTCTGGGACCCATATATTGGAAGAATGGGGTATTTTGATCATTATGTGGCACTCAAGAAAGTAGTAGATCAAGTAGAGAGGTGGCCTGGTGGCCATGTGTGCATTCGGCTTTCATTAGTGTCTTTATGGGTGTAGCTGTTTCAGCAACTCACATAATCTTCAATGAACAGAACTGTACTTTCTTAAGTGCAAAATGAGGAGATGGGTAACTCATTCTCCCAATAATCAGGAGTACTGGAGGTATAACCTGAACCTGTAAGTCATGGCATATACCTTTGATATGCTATTATTGTCTGATTTGCTAATACCCCTATAACTTTTATTGTGACCCATGGTAATGGTTCAGTCTGACAATCCAGCCCCTGTGCAAGAAAACGTTGTGCGTGCTGGCCCTACAGGGTTTGGTGGTAGCTGTTACCATGGCGATACATAAGTCTGTATAGGAGCTGTAGAATCAAAACATTTGGACATTTTGAAGTGATGATCTATTGCCAAATTTCTTCATTTTTAATTATAGATGCCCAATATCATATCAGGGGATCCAACTCCCAGCACACCCACCAATCAGGTATTGGTGACCTATATTAAGGATAGGTCATCAATATTAAACAGCTGGAAACCCCTTTAACAAATATGAATTTAAGTGCTAAAGCACTTCTGACTTCTTCCATGCCAATGATCTGGCATCTCAGGCTACATAAAGACCCTTTTTTCCCACATTTTCCTGTTTTTTTTTTATGTGAACTCTTAATAATAAAGAGTAATGTGTTGTGGAGCCTAAATAACAAAGAGTATTTGGCCGTGATGACAACACCAAAGCTGTCCTCCTTATTGTCACACTTTATTTTGTATGTATACAAAAGGAATTGCAAAAAATACAAGAAGCCAAGTGTGGCTTCTCTCATCCTCCTCTAGGCATATATTTTCCCCTGTAACATTCCTGCAACAATCCCCTCACATTACATAATGGGAATTCACATGGATGGCTTCCATATAATTTTTGGGTATGATGGGTCCACCAGAGCTGAAACTACACTATGACATATAACAGTATATGAAAGTCTCAAGCAGATGACCACCATGTATGATACCCACGTTTCTTAATTGGGCGGGGTTGTCATCTTGACATTGCCACTTTGGGTTCCTTGGACTACCAATAGGTTTTAAGGGTTCCACTAAATTAAAATACGGTAGGTACTGAAGTTCACTATACCAGGCCAGCAATAGCTAATTCTGTGCCCAGGTGGACAGGCTGTTAAGAAAAGACCAAATGGTGTGGCCGACCGATGGGCTGCCTGTTTGGCCTTCCCCTAAAGCTGCACATACACCTTAGATAACATGTAAATGAGATCATTTAATATTTTTCTTGCCAACTAATGCCTGACCTTTGTCTGCTGGATTATGTTATGTGAAATTACATTTTTATGGTGTAATAAGTTAATAACCACCAGTCGTTCACCAGTTTGGGATCATTTGTACAAATCATCCTTTCTACAATTAATTGACTTTAATGTGGCCATTATCTATTAAATGTTTATAGGCAGCTTACATGATGGGATGAGAGCTGTGATAATGCCTTGTAGTCAACATTGCAATATAATCCGAAAAAGGAGAAACATGTAATGTTTTATTCTGCTTTAAAGAATTCCATGTGAACTTATATGATATGATTTGATAGGTTGTGCAGCCCATGTCATGTCCAGATATGCAGGAATATGGCTTGCACAGTCGGCTTAAAGGGGTTGTCCGGGTTCAGAGCTGAACCCAGACATACCCACATTTTCATCCAGAGAGCCACCCTGATGTTACCATGCAGGGCTGTATCACGCAGGGCAATGTTTTTTTTGTTTATAACAACACACTGCTGGGCGGAGGCTTCCCCCAGCAGTGTTCCCGGTGACGTAACCGGCTCTGATGGGCGGGCTTTAGCTGTGCCCTAGCCATTTTACAGGGTACGGCAGCGCTACAGCGGTAGCGTCACCGGGCTCACTGCTGGACGGAAGCCTCCGCCTAACAGTCCCCATGGATAGCCCGGTACGTCACCGGATCTCCATAAAATGCCTAGCATCGAAGCATAAAATGCTCCGATGCTAACATCAGGGGGCTGCCTGGGTGAAAATGTGAGTATGTCCAGGTTCAGCTCTGAACCCGGACAACCCCTTTAAAGGATAGGGGATAAGTATCTGATCGGTGGATTACAAAATCTGGTATCCACTCTGATCACAAGTATGAGATGCCAGAGTGAATGGAACGGCGGTCACACACACGTTCTGACTCTCCATTCAACTTTCTAGGACTGCTGAACAAAAGCCAAGTACAGCACATAGTGAAGACACCATAACTCACCATAAGCAACACAGGTGTCTGCACAGACCTTAGGTCAAAAGTTGTCTGACACATGCACAATGAAAGCTGGGTTAGAAATCCATTGGACCTCCTAGAACCACCCCCTAATCAATATCAGACTGTGTGGGATGTGAAGGCACTAGGCAGTTATTGTTGTAGAGAGAAGGGTACAACACTAAGGCTACATTCACACAACAGTGAAAAAAAACAACGTCCGCTAAAAACTGCAAAACCGTTCATTTTCAATGGACATTTTTTCACTGATGCCTTTCTGAGAAACTGACATTAAAAACTGCCCCTTTAATTGTATGGTGGCTGACGGTCTGTGAAAATGGACAAAATAAGACATGTGCTATTCACTGGCAGTCAAAAAAATGGAAACGGGAATAACCCCATAGAGCAGGGGTGGCCAACCCGTGGCTCTTGAGCCGCATGCGGCTCTTTGCTTCTTCAAGTGAGGCTCTAGCTGTGGGGCCAGGAAGCAGTCAGGCCGGCTCACTCTACACCCCATGCTCAGATCTCTTTTCCTGATCGGGCCCTGTTGCTACTTTGCAGCTCCAACACACTCTCCACTACGTCCTGATGCACACAGTGTGAGAACGTAGTACTTGGAGACACGCACTATGACCTGACGTTGTGCTCATCAGGTCACAGTGGAGAGCGTGTCAGACCTGCAGAGTAGAAGGTGCCCGAGCAGGAGCCCAGTGCCTGATCAGGAGAGGGAAGAGATTTTTTTTAAATTATAGAACTGAGCATGGGGGTCTGATCTAAGCATGGGAGGTTCTGATCTGAGCATGATGAGGAGGGGGGGTCCTGATCTGGGCAATGGGAGTCTGATCTGAGCATGGGGGTCTGATCTGAGCATGGGGGTCTGATCTGAGCATGGGTGGGATCTGAGTATGGGGGGCAGATCTGAGCATGGGTTGGTCAGGTCTGAGCATGGGGGGATCAGATCTGAGAAGGGGGGAGATATGAGCGTGGGGGGAGATCTAAGCATGGGGGGGAGATCTGACCATTGGGGGGGAGATCTGAGCATTGGTGGTCTGACACTGGGAGTCTAATTTGTGTTGTCTGATCTGAGCATTGGGGTTCTTATTTTAGGGGTCTGATTTGAAGATCTGATGAGATTTGGGGATCTTATTTTAGGTCAGATGAGGATTGGGTATCTGATTTAGGAGTCTGATCTGAGGTCTGATGAAAAATATATTTTTTCTTTTTTTCTCTCTGCTAATGAAAAATAAGAAAATAATATTTTTATCAGACCTCATATCAGATGAAAAATCTTTTTTTCTCTTATTTTTCTTTGTTAAAACCTAGTGTAGGTGCATCTTGTAGGGCGAAACATACTGTGACTCGTGTATAAATGTATAGCTTGTGGCTCCTGATAGTCATACTTTTTTGTTTGTTGGGGGGGGCTCTTTGTGTCTGTAAGGTTGGCCACCCCTGCCATAGACTAACATTGTTCCTAAAACGGACATATGATGGCCATTCACTGTCATGTGAATGTAGCCTAAAGGTAAAGATAATTTACAAATGATAAAGCTGTAATATACTAATACATATGTATTGTTATGCCCGCAGTCTACAAATATTTATGCCATCTCATCTATCTCTCTAGAATGCTTCACCCTCTTTTGATCTGCCAACACATAATATGTTGGCACTAACCAAGCTGACTATCAATCAAAAACATTTCTATCCAGCAAGCTGTAGTGTGTGCCATGGAGTAATTAAAGTGGGCACATTTTCATAGGGAAGTGCTTGTTCAAACAATATAAGGCCACTCATTTTATTTTTCACTAAATAACGTATATTCTGTATAATGCAGTGATTGTAGAACACCTCAGTCTCTATATCTGCTTACAAATACAGTAAGCTCTGGTTGTCTCAGTTTTATCGGTAGACAATATTCGACAATATGCCTTCAATTGTATACCTCAATCTTCGTGTTCATGGCAAACCATTTATTAGCCTTTCTTTTGGTTCCAGTCCTGTTTTTAGCTTGAAGCTCAGGATTACATTTTATTTTGTATAAATCAGCATGAAAAACTTATTTCTCCTGTAATTTACTTTCTGTTACAAAAATGCTCCAATTGTGAGAATATTGTCTTTGCTTCATTATAATGGCGCCCCCTGGTATTTATTCTGTATAGTAATGTGCATGTCCACCTACTGAGCTGAATGAACATGGACACACATGCTCAGTTCCATTCTTCAACTGCCACCAGATATATGTAGCAGTGACAGTTACAGGGAGAGAACTGCAGCAGATAGGACACGCCCCCTGAGCTGCCAGCCTGAATAGAATCTAGCAGAGCAACTGGAGCATTGAATGGGGAGATCTCTGGATTCATGTGAGGTACAGGACTGATCCTAAAGCTTTGGTAGGGTACTTTCACTCTTGCGTTGTTGTATTCCGGCAGGTAGTTCAGTTGCCGGAACTGCCTGCTGCATCCGGAAATGTGTATGTAAACGGGTAGCATTTCTTTCCGGATCCGGATCCTGACAAATGCATTGAAACACCGGATCCGTCTCTCCGTGTCTCCGGAAAAACGGATCCAGTATTTATTCATTTATCATTTTTAAAGGTCTGCGCATGCGTTTTCCAGAACACTTAGTACCGGATCCGAATTTAATACATTTTAATGGAAATGAATGCCGGATCCGGCATTACGGAAAATGTTCCGGAATTTTGGCCTGAGAAAATACTGCAGCATGCTGCGGTATTTTCTCCGGCCAAATACCGTAAGAGTGACTGAACTGAAGACATCCTGATGCATACTCAACGGATTGCTCTCCATTCAGAATGCATTAGGATAAAACTGAAGCGTTTTTTTCCGGTATTGAGCCCCTAGGATGGAACTCAATACCGGAAAACTTTAACGCAAGTGTGAGAGTACCCCTTAAAAGAGATTGTCACATACTGTTTGATGTCTGATTTTCAGTTTGTATATCAGTTCTAGCATAAATCCTTTAAATCAAAAGACAGCACCAAAAACTGTACACGTGAATCCATCCTAAGGGTGGCCAGATGTTACATGTTGGCCAGTATGACTTTAAAAAAATTCCCTACAAACACTGTGGGGGATATTTATCAAACTGGCGTAAAGTAGAACTGGCTTAGTTGCCCATAGCAACCAATCAGATTCCACCTTTCATTTTCCAAAGGAGCTGTGAAAAATGAAAGGTGGAATCTGATTGGTTGCTATGGGCAACTAAGCCAGTTCTTCTTTACACCAGTTTGATAAATCTCCCCCTATGCTTTTTTGTAGTGACATTTTAAAATACACGGTAGCCCATGAAAAAGTAGCCCGCCTCCAGCGATAGTATGACAAGATGAACGAGCAAGTGGATTGTTTTTTTTTTAAGTATGTGAATTGTTAGCAGACACTTCCTGTTTTAAATTTCCCAACAGATAAAAATCGCATGTGGACAAGTCTGGTGAACGTGGTGGCCATTACCCCTTGCTCACAGTTCGCTCCCCCATAAACAGTTCATGAACTCGTGAGATACTGGAGGCGGGCTTTTTTTATGTAGGCCGCCCTTAGCCAAAACACTCCCAAAAAACCTAAATGCTGGTCTGGGACAAGCAGAATATGGCTGCCTTTTTGTGCACCCACAAATCATGGTCTAATGATATAGATTACTATGATGATAATAGACTAAATCATTAGAAGACCCAAGGTCAAGCTGAGTTGGTAGGTGACATATAGGAGTAAAATGCGCCTCTAAGCCCCACCGTTATCTGCTTTTATGCTTGCTTTAGTTTTGTCTCAGAAATGTACATCAATAGCCTGAAATGAAAAGGGAGTAATGCTGTGAGCAGAAGAAAGATTGGAAAGCAGATTGGGTAGGACATAAGAGGAAGTTGTAGATAAGTCTAATAAAAACCTGGGCTGAAAACCACTACAGAATGTTACGTGAGATATAACCCATAACACCACAGCTCATATATACCATGGAGGTTACATCCTCATTTCGATGAACCCCCAGCAAAAGATTTAAAAAAAGTATAAATTATATTATATTGTAGAAATAAAATAAGAGGAGAAACTGAAACAACACCTCACCCCTCTTATCAGCAAAGACCACTTGAAACCGGGCAGGAGTGTTGATAAAGTATACTTTGATCTGTTGATACCAATCCTACAGTAAGGACTGTACTACACCCTCCAATTAAAATAGGTATGCCTCCCCTATCTGCTCCCTCGATCGTTATTACCAAATTACGCAAATATCTCAATCCTTTAGATGTCCAGGTCCAGCAGTCTGCACAGCAAAAATAGCTTCTCAGCTTCTATTCTGGTTGCTGATAATGCACGGCTCGCCGTCGACGGGGGATTAATTTACTTACAGTACTCTAAGTGCATTCTTGGCTCGCGGTGGGGAATCGCTTGCTCGCTTAAGACAGATATCCCCTTTTTGATGGAAAATGTCACAGCCTAGATTCCCCTCTGACAGGTTGGCAAGCCAAGCACCCCTGTAATAGTATCCATTTATTTGTCTGATTTTCAGCCACATTAATCCATTCTGTTTTGACACGGAGACTGATGGGCAGTGGATAACTCTGATGGCCACAAATGGAAGAGGCCGATTCTGAATAATTCAGCACTCTAACGCTATCAATAAGTGCAGGCTAGAGGATGGGTGTCTCTGTTTACACTGGCGCTTAAGTCGCTCGGCCCGGGCATTTCTGGCTCGCCGTCTATCAGCAGTCCAAACTGTACGCGCCGAGCTTCAAGTTATCCAACACAGGGCTTTATAAGCTTGTAACAATATGTGTGAAACTGCCAGGATAATGAATAGGCAGCGCAGCCCATGCATGCTAATGTTATGTTGTAAGCAGTTTTGTTGACAAGCGCTAATACTTCTTTCATACTATCATCAAAAGCGGCTAATACAGCAGCCATTACTCGCTGCCTTCCCAAGCAAGACATGATGGATTGTGACCTTAATATGGGTTAGCCGAGTTTTGAAAGTTAAACAACTTGCCATAAATCATGGGATTATTACAATGCAGTTTAATTGGTTAAGGACTGTTTATTTCCTAAACAGGGTGAAAAATTTCTGTTTCGATGCTTTTAATTTGCAAAGTGCATTTTCATTATGAATGGCAGTTTAATATTCCGCTCTTTTGTCATGCAAAATATGCAACACACAGGCAATCTATTAATTGGACAAAAAAAATGCATTGCAAGCGTAAAACCGTCCTTTATGTTATCGATTCTCTAGCCGAATGCACTCAGTAAGTGTTTTCAGCCAGGCGTGATTAACCCCCACAGCTCTAAAGAGACCCCGAGACGCATTTACTAGGCCACGGACCTGTACAGAAGTATTCTACTTCATTGCCTGTGTTTTACTACTTTATATCGGCTCCTGCTAGAGAGATATTAGTAATGTTTTCTCTGCATGCAGTTTTATTACCCCTTTTATTGCTGTGATTATTGGTATTATAGTTGCACCAAGGCATTAGTGTTATCACATCAGATATTTCTTTTTATGCCGAATTATCCCTGGTTCGCTTGCAGCTGAAATAACAGACAATTACAATGGCTTTATGTGATTAATGCATATTTCATCTGCAGTAATGCTCATTTAAAGGGAGCCTGTCAGCATCAGCACCGCTAATGAACTATACCCGAGTTTACATAAGGATTGTTCACCGAAGTGCAACGCAGCTTTTATTTGTAAAGTGCAGTTTTCCGGATTTCTTATGCAAATGAGATGTTCCCTGCAACCAGCGAGTTGCCGCTGTCCTCGGTGGACGAAAGATCCCCCCTCCTTCTGCCTCCCAGCCGCTCTCTTTGCAGTTTATTAGACAGGGCCAGGCATTAGCTACATCATCCTGCCCAGCCATGTCCTCTAACGCAAATAATCTGCAATGAGATGCTGGCACATGCGCAGTAGAGCCCAAATCTTGTGCAGGACAAGAACCGTTCTACTGTGCATGCTCTGATGTCTCATCATGTGGAGTTTGCGTGAGAGGACAGGGCCAAGCAGGAGCGTAGCTAATACTAGGCCCTGTCCATCAAACTGCTGAGGTGGGGGGGAGGGTACTGGGAGGCAGAAGGAGGGGATCTTTTGTGCACTAAGGGCAGAGGCAATGACCTTGGCACAAGAAACAACTCATTTTCATATTTTTTAAAAATCAACATTTTTAGAATTGGAAAAGTGAACTTTAGAAATAAAAACTGCTTTGCACAATAGTAAAAGGTGCAAATTGAGAGAGGAGACCTCATCATCTATAAATTCCTTATGTCTTAAAGGGTTATTAAAGGGTTACCAGAGGATAGGGGGATACCTGTTAGATCGTGGAGGTCCGACCATTGGGACCCCACTAATCACGATAACCGGGAACCTGTATCCTCCATCAAAATGAAGTGCTGGTCGCACCATTTTATGCAAAGTCTATGAGACTGCCAAAGAGAACCGAGCACTGCACATGGATGCTGGATAACTTGTTCCAACCGGAATGCCCCTTTGAGCACAAGTGCGGAGGATCCCTTGCTGTAAAGTCCATATGTCCTTCTTTGGCTTGTACTGCTCTCTTTGATTAACATTGCAGGGGGAATATTTTTTAAATATATCTTTGTTATATATATAATCTTTTTTTTTTTTTTTTAAATCTCTTTTTGCTGCACATAACCAAGGTGTTTTTGACGGTTCTGCTGGTTGGCAGAGTTTGGTTAAGCTTTGTGAATGCCTTTTGGGCAAGACATTCGGTATAGCCCACATCTTACCTCAGAGACCTGAACTCTATCTGAAGTCCTATTACAGCAACATATAGGAGTAGTGCGCATGCATTGTGTGAGGCCCTCACTGTTGACATCCGTGAGGCTCCCAAAAATCCCCCTTAATATATTTACCTTCTACCTTTTCCCATCAGCATCCAGTGGTGCAAGCCACTGATACAACATCATCACATCGCACCTGCCAGACACAGGGTAAAAAAAATAGTCAAGACCAGGAGAGTCGGTGGTGGAGGGTCTCCTAGGTGGTCAAAGTGGTTTTATGGTACTTAGATTCTGATGACATCCTCAGAATAGTAAATGAAGAGAGGTAGTGGCAGCATCTCCAGTGGATCATTTATTGGACGGATTTTACAGAAAGTGTGCCATAAAATCAAGCAGCAACGTTTCGGCTGTATCCCAGCCTTTGTCAAGCCTTTGTCAGGCTTGACAAAGGCTGGGATACAGCCGAAACGTTGCTGCTTAATTTTATGGCACACTTTCTGTAAAGTCCGTCCAATGAAGGATTCACTAGAGATGCTGCCGCTACCTCTTTTCATTTACTATACGGTCGACTGCTGAGGATCTGCGGTTGTGGCTCGGCTGTTGCATTACCGGTGTGGCCATTTATGTCCGTGGGTGCTGCTCTACAAACACTTTTGTCTATTATCCTCAGGATAGGTAATCAATATCAGATTAATGGGGGTCCGACTCCAAGCAAGCACCCCTACAATCAGCTTTCAGC
This sequence comes from Bufo bufo, assembly GCF_905171765.1. Classification (NCBI taxonomy): domain Eukaryota; kingdom Metazoa; phylum Chordata; class Amphibia; order Anura; family Bufonidae; genus Bufo; species Bufo bufo. The sequence continues at coordinate 141,052,670 of NC_053390.1, read as the reverse complement.
ACTGAAAACTATACATTTGACAGAAAGTCTTGTCCACCAAGTAGTCTCCAGCACTGGCATACTGCAAATGATTGGAAGCTTTACCCGGGCACAGTACCCGGGTACAGCTCCATCTACTGTACAGTTTACAGCGCCTGCAGCTGCCCAAAACAGCTGATCAGTAGTAGGTACCAGAAATCAGACCCACACTGATCTGTTATTCATTTATCCTGAGAATATGCCATCCATATCTAACTACTGGAAAACCCCTTTAAGGCCCCAGAGCACCTGTCCTCCCTGTAAACCAGTTCTGCTGTTTGGTACAGTTTAGAATAGACAGAGTACAGCTTGGTACTGATGTGTTCCCATAAGGTTATCAGTAATTGAGGAGCGTCACCCTTCAGCCAGAGTTGAAAGCTGTTAACATGCACTATCCCTTACTCTCTCAGACTTGGGTCATTCAACTATTACATCGCTATCGAACCATGTGAATGGTAGTCATTAGGGATGAGCGAATCGACTTCAGATGAAACATCTGAAGTCGATCCACATAAAATTTTGTTTGAATACTGTACGGACCGAGCGCTTTGTACAGTATTAGAATGTATTGGTTCAGATAAGCCGAAGTTATTACTTCGCGAAGTCTCGAAAGACTTCGGGTAATAACTTTAGAAATTAATTTCTGAAGTTATTACCCGAAGTCTCGCAAGATTTCGGGAAGTAATAACTTCAGCTTATCTGAGCCAATACATTCTAATACTGTACGGAGCTTCCGTTTTATGCTAATCGACTTTGGATGTTTCATCCGAAGTCGATTCGCTTATCCCTAGTAGTCATTTAATAGTTGAATCCTCTCTATTGGCAGTGTCATGGTCTCTCCTGTGACAGGGGTTAGAAGATCTAGGAGACTGGCTGCACGTGATGTGACCTGAGAGCCTCTCTGGTTTCACTCTTCTGTGTTGTTGCTGGGTATGACCACACCTCTGGTCTCAGGTGTAGCATAAGTGGTAATTCCTACTCGTCTATTTAGTCGGCCTCACCCATCATGCTATGCGGTTGATATCTCCTTTTGGTTGTGAAAAGCTGATGTCTGGTTCTCATCTGAGTTCCTGCTCATCTGCATATTTTTGAGTTAAGTGTCTTTTCTCTATTTCTTGTTCGTGATTTTCCCCTACCTTTTGGTATTAGGCCTGAGGGAGTCTCCTGTTCCTTCAGCTGGGAAGGAACAGGTAATCTCTTATCCTGACAATATTTCCAGGGTCCTTTAGGTCAGATGGGGCCCTAGGTTACAGCGTATGAACATTCCTACCATCAAGGTCTGTTCATACTTATAGTATATATAGTGTATATAGTCAGGGCTCGAGTTAGGGATTCACTAGGTGGTGACCTTTCCCCCTTTCCCTAGTTTCCAGGCCTAGTACCTTTTCCCTTCCCTCTTGTGGTCGGTGAGTTATCCTCCCACACCGCGCTGTGATAGGCAGCTCCAGGGAAAATTTATAGCCTGCTAAATCTACACCAAGCAAAATCAGCTACCCTGCAAAATCAGCTACCCTGCTTGCTGATGGTTTCCATCAAAGCTGAGACATAAGGTGAGATCATCATAGCCAGCGTTACTGAAAGAAAAAATGGACAATATTTCACAGTGACCAATCAGGCATTTTATTTCGGCAGGCCGGTAAGTCAGCAGGCATGCATATTGTTCAGTAGTATACACAGCTTGCATTCCTTTCTGCTCATGTTCATTTGAGATTTCGAGCCATAAGAACTGAATGATTGTGTTTGGCTACTTACCGAGTTGCATTCATATGCTGCTTTATGTCTTTCACGACCTTAGGCAGTTGTTGTTTTATTCCTGTATATAAACCTCAAATCACACTCTTTTAATGCCACAAAAGCAGGTATCCTTTTATTCTCTGTATGCTGCTTATTATAATGATCAGGGTATATAGTGTTAAAGATGTTCAACAAAATTATTCAGATTATAATGTCCACACTATCTGTTACTTACTTACAGGTTTTGTTACTTTTATGCACAATTGTAATTAGTTATTATGCAGTCTTTCAGACCACAAATGGTTATGACAAGTCTGAAGTGGGGTCCCTCTTTTGGTGATCCACTGGCGTCCTCCTCAAAATCAGCCCCAAAAAACACCTCTAAAAAGTCTCCCATTAATTTCAATGGGAAATAGCACTTGCCTTTTTTTCCCATCCGAAAAAAAGAAACAGCCTCTTGGGAAGGATTCCGCTCTGAATCTTTCATTGAAATGAATGGGAAGCATAAAAAGCTCCATACAAGTCCATGTGGTTTCTGCATGTTTTCTGGGTAGTTCTTGGTACAGATCCATACCAACCATTGGATAAAAAACAACCATTGGATAAAAAAAAGCTTAAAAATACACCCGAAAAAACATGCTGAAAAAAAATTGTAGCCAAATTTTCAAAATCCGTCATGTGAACATACTTTCTATCTGCTGACAGTCGGTGGTTTGAGGAGAAGCTGGAGACTCTGTAGTCTTGTGAGTAGATTAAAGGGAATGTATCAGAAAATTACCTATTGTTTAAATCAACTTTTTATGTTAAACAATCTGTATTAAAAATTTGTATAAAATCCTGCAATTTTAAAGGGGTTCTGCAGTTTTTTTAAACTGATGATCTATCCTCTGGATAGATCATCAGCATCTGATCAGCGGAGGTCCGACACCTGGGACCCCACCGATCAGCTGTTTGAGAAGGCAGCGGCGCTGGCAGTAGTGCCGCGGCCTTCTCGCTGTTTACCGCAGGCCCAGTGACGTCACGACTAGTATCAATGGCCTGGGCGGGGCTAAGCTCCATTCAAGTGAATAGAGCTTAGCCCCGCCCCCGGCCATTGATACTAGTCGTGACGTCACTGGGCCTGCGGTAAACAGCAAGAAGGCCGCGGCACTACTGCCAGCACTGCTGCCTTCTCAAACTGCTGAACGGCAGGGGTCCTGGGTGTTGGACCCCCACCAATCAGATGCTGATGATCTACCCAGAGGATAGATCATCAGTTTAAAAAAACTGCAGAACCCCTTTAACACTGGCCACTAAAATATTTAAAGTTACACAATGTCTCCACAACAACCCAGTACTCTGGCAGAGATCATGATAGAAGATTATTATTATTTATTATTAAAGCGCCATTCATTCCATAGCGCTGTACATATGAGAAGAGGTATACATACATAATACAGACAATTGCACTAAGCATGAACAAGACGAGTTACAAACTGGTACAGAAGGAGAGAGGGCCCTGCCCGTGAGGGCTTACAATCTACATGATATCACCAAAACCCCTCAGTAGTGCAGTGTGAAAGAAATCATGAATTGTGCTAATTGTACTTAATTGTCAAGTATTCAGCATTTTAAGTCTTTATCCTTAAATATCTTTTAATATAACATCTATGAGTTAATTAATAAATATTGTCTGTTTCCTTTGAATCTGTTTTGTAACATTCATATGGAACTTAGACAAAGAAAATAGGGAAGTACTCAGATACTGAGACATTACGAAATATAGAAAGGGACTTTTGCAGTATTTTGAATCACATGTTTGTATATGTAATATCTAGATGTATTCTTCCATAATACCATTATGCCTTTAATTGGTTGCTTTAATAAATGCTTTTAATTGGTTATATTTAAATTAGTTTTTAGGGGGGGTAGACATAGACCTACCCAGGCTAAAGTTAATAAAAGAGTTGCACAGACTATGCCTGGCAGAGAATCCATTACACAGCAAACTTGTCTTAGTCTTTGATTCTTAGGTCAGCCAACTTCCCTTGGCACATGGGAAAACCATTAACCAATTTGAATCCCACAGACATGTTATCCATGGATATCACATGTGTCCATTGGGTTTAATGTGTTTATTCACTTATCCTTGTTTTTTTTTCATTGACCTTGCGTCAGTGGGACAACCAAGAAATCATGCACTACTTTGATCAGTGTTGCAGACCAAGCAGGCCCATTGTAGTCTATTAGTCCATGAACACCACTGACAGGACACAGATGGCCTAGCCTAGCATCGAACGTGGTGGACAGAAGACATACAATGAATGAACTAGCATTTTCTTGTTCATTGGATGATTGGCAGCACCTTTAGACAGGGCAATTATTGGGAAGGGGCATTCTTGGGAATAATTCTTCCTGATAGTTGCCCCGATCATTAGCTTGTGCAAAAGGGTCTTTAGTTGTGACTCATTAGCCTTCAGAGCACCCGATGGTTGTTCCTTATAGATCGGCCTTGGTATTGAATTGTATTCAGTTGTTCCTGATGCATCTTTCTTGTGTTTGAGTCAAATGTAGCTTGCTGGCATCCGTTTTTAATATTTCATTATCAGAGAGACATGACCACAGCTGTATAATAAAGCAGAAAGATAACAAATCAATTTAACATTGAAGGAAGTTGTTCATTCAATACAAGCATGTTGGGTTAGTTAGGGATGTTATGTGGTTTGGCCTGATTCGAAATGTTCATAGTTCACAAATTACGCTTATCGGATGTAAAGTTTCCCCCTTGAAATATAGAGAATGTTTAGTGTACTTATTACATGAGTATTCCATATCATTGTTGGAGTCCTGTCCAAGGTATTATATAATGACATGACTTAAAGTCTCCACATCTTACAACTACATCAGTGTTCATGTACCTTTTGTTTGTGAAGAAGCTAAGAATAAGAAATATGTCAGCCTATAGGACTAAATCATATGGAGCTATAGAGGAGATAATAAATAGCATCATAGGATTGCTGCATTTACAAGCTGGCAAAATCAGAAGGCATGACAGAAGTATAATGGCTGACTGTCACGGGTAATGGGGAGGGAATAACACCAAATGACACACAAAAGGAATAGACCGGAGTCTAGGCCTCAAAGCTAAGGACCTCTCCCTGACTCCTGCCAGTATGAGTAGACCCTGAAGGTGGAAATACTCATACACCGGAACCTAGGCCTTGTAGACCCTGGAAGGCCCTAGGAATGGTGTCAGGGAATGTGACTACAAGTTCCTCCCAAGATGAAGGAACCAGCGTCTCCCTGAGGCCTAGACAACAACACACACAAGCGAACAGCAAAATGCAAGACAAAATGCACTTAGCTTAAAGAAGAATGGAGGAGCAGGAGATCCAAAGGAACAACACACCTGCTCAACTAACTCCAGCAGGAAATATCAACCACAAGGTAAGCAGTGTGAGTCAGAAATAAATATCCCCAGTAATGACCACAGGCTGCACCTGTCTTCAAGGCCTAGGTGGTCATTACCAAACACAACACTGAAAGGAGAAAACAGAGAGACTGTCAGATACCCTCACATGCTGCCAGTCTCTCCGATCTTCTCATCTCTGTCATGGGAGGGACTGTGACAGTAACACCCCCCTTCCCCTCTATGGGTGACCTCCGGACACCCAGGGCCGACTTTATCAGGATGCGCCCTGTGAAAGGCCTTCACAAGGCGACTGGCATTAACGTCGGTCGCAGGAACCCATATTCTTTCCTCTGGACCGTAACCTTTCCAATGCACAAGATACTGAAGAGATTGACGGAGAATTTGTGAGTTCACTATCCTGGCAATCTGAAATTCAAGATTACCATCCACCAAGGCCAGAGCCGGAGATAAGGAGGACGGTTCAGCACGGTCCACATATCTTTTCAGTAATGATTTGTGAAAAACATTATGAATTTTTAAAGCCTGCGGAAGTTCAAGACAAAAAGCAACCGGATTAATAATGGAAGAGATCTTATATGGCCCAATAAACCTTGGGCTCAACTTCCAAGAAGGTACCTTCAACTTAATGTTTCTTGTGGACAGCCACACAGAATCACCCACTCTCAGGTCCGGACCACTCATATGTCTCTTGTCAGCCATACGTTTATACTTTTCTTTAAACTTGTTTTGAATTTTCCGCCAAATAGATGACAACAAAGAGGAAAATCTTTCCTCTTCCGGTATACCAGAAGTCCCAGTACCAAAAAATGTGCCAAACTGCGGATGGAACCCATATGCTCCGAAAAACGGCGACTTATCAGTGGACTCCTGCCTACGGTTATTTATGGCAAACTCAGCCAACAACAAATATGAAGACCACTCCTCCTGATTCTCCAATACAAAACATCTCAAATTAGTCTCCAGATTCTGTTTAGTGCGCGCAGTCTGTCCGTTCGACTGAGGATGAAAGGCCGAAGAGAAGGACAATTGTACCCCCAGGCGAGTACAGAACACCTTCCAGAATCTGGAAACAAACGGAGTCCCCCTATCAGACACCACATCAGAGGAGATATTGTGTAGTTTCACAATGTTATTGACAAACACTTGTGCGTGAGTTTTAGCATTAGGTAGATCTGATAATGCTATAAAGTGCGACATCTTGCTGAAGCGATCAACAACCACCAGAATCACTGTTTTCCCTGAGGAATTCGGCAAATCTGTGATGAAGTCCATGGACAAATGAGTCCACGGTCAGGACGGGATAGACAAGGGAAGTAGAGATCCTGAAGGCCGAGTATGTGTCACCTTGGCACGCAGACAAGTCTCACAAGCTGACACATAGCCTTCAACACATTTACGCAATCCTGGCCACCAGAATCTCCGGGAAATGAGATCAACTGTGGATCTGCTCCCAGGGTGTCCCATAAGAACAGTACTGTGATGTTCTTGAAACACCTTGTGCCGTAGTTCTGAAGGAACAAGTAACTTCCCTGGAGGACAAGAATCAGGTGCATCTCCCGGGCCTCCAACACCTCTGCCTCAAGTTCAGGATAAAGGGCGGATACAACCACCCCATCAGCTAATATCGGGCCAGGATCCTCCGAATCACCCCCCCCCCCCCTTCCCTCCTGGGAAAGCTACGCGATAAAGCATCCCTTTTGACGTTCCTAACCCCGGGGAGATAGGTGACAATGAAATTAAATCTGGTAAAAAACAATGACCATCTGGCCTGCCTTGGGTTCAGACGTTTAGCCGACTCCAGATAAGCCAGATTTTTGTGATCAGTAATTACCGTAATGGGATGAATCGCTCCTTCCAACCAATGATGCCATTCCTCAGAAGCCAACTTAATGGCCAGCAACTCTCTATTACTTACATCATAATTTCTTTCAGCAGTAGAGAGTTTTTTAGAGAAAAAAAGCACATGGGCGCCATTTGCTAGGTGAAGGACCCTGCGACAAGACTGTTTCAACCCCTACCTCGGATGCGTCAACTTCCACAATGAATGTCTGTGACACATCAGGTTGCACCAGTATAGAAGCAGAAGCAAAACATTCCTTCACAGCTGAAAAGGCTTGTAATGCCTCATCAGACCAGACTGAGAAATCTGCACCTTTCTTAGTCATATCTGTTAATGGTTTAACAACAGTCGAGTAGTTCAAGATAAATTTACGATAGTAGTTGGTGAACCCCAAAAATCGCATGAGCGCTTTCAGATATTCGGGTGGATCCCAGTCCAATACAGAACAGACTTTTTCCGGATCCATACGAAAACCCGAAGAGGAGAGTAGGTAACCCAGGATCTCCGATCTTCTCACCTCTGTCATGGGAGGGACCGAGACACTGACATGCATATACACCAATATTTTATACCAAAAATATTGCAGATCAGTAAATATCTTCATTCACAGTGCGGAAATATCATATTGGCATGAAATAGATTCACAGACTAACCTACACTATATGGGCAAAGGTATTAGGTTTTTTATAAATTACACCTACAGGAGCTTTAATGACATCCCATTCTAAATTCATAAGGATTTATATGTAGTTGGTCCCCCCTTTGCAGTTAATACAGCTTCCACTCTTCAGGGAAGGCTTTCTACAAGATTTTGGAGTATGTCTATTGGAAGTTTTGCTCATTCATCCATAAGAGCATTTGTGAGGTCAGACTCAGATGTTGGACAAGACGGCCTGGCTTGCAGTTGAGATCAGGGCTCTGCGCAGGCCAGTCAAGTTCTTCCACACCAAATTAATCCAACCATGGCTTTATGGACTTTACTTTGTGCAGTGGAGCACATTTTGCAATAGAAAAGGGCCTTCCCCAAACTGTTCCCACAAACTAAGCATACAATTGTCCAAAGCATCATGGTATGCTGCGTCATTATGATTTCCCTTCACTGGAACTAAGGGTCAGTTCAGACGAACGTAAGTGCTGCAGACCACAAATTGTGGTCCACAATGCACAGGCCTGACTTGAATGGGTCTGCGATCCGCAAGATTCAGTGAAAGATATGACATGTCCTATCTTTTGCGGTGCAAAGGCACGGACCTGAAAGCCTAGGTTCTTTATTATTTTATCCATCAAAAAGAATAGAAGTAATCCGCTTTAAAGGCAGATCCCAGTAGGTTTGTCTTCAACTGTACCTGAACGAGCCTTTTGTATTCTGGTGAGCAAGTCCTCCTCAGTATGTAAGGGAGTTGAAAAGCAAATATATATATATATATATATATATATATATCTCCGTCCTTATTTTCTTTCTGCCTCAGAAAGGTTGTCGTCAGATAATGACAGCTCATGGGATGAAGGACATTTGGTAATTGCTACCCCTTGGCTATAATAATAAAAGTTTTGCTCTGACTACTGTAAAACTGTATTTTTGCAGTCTGAAACACGTGACACTGTGCATATGCCATAACATCAATAATTATTCTTCATAGATTCATAAGAATCAACGATCCACAACCATAATAATAGTCCCCCATTAATTAATTGATTTCACAATGCCAGCGCAGGCACTATATTTGTTTATTCTTGATTGAAATAAGCTCAGAAATCCTTTGAAGGTATTGCCATCTGTACACAGCAAATTCTCAGTCCGGTAATGTACAATACATGAAGACCGTAAGTCAAACAGGTTTATTCAACCCCAAGGAGCCCTATTTACAAATGACTGCCATCACTAGAGCAGGGTTTGGAAGGAAAGTGCTGTAAATATGTACAGAAAATAAAGAAAACAAGCAACAAGACTGTAAATGTAGACTCGCCGCCCTCGTTATGAGCTGTAGAACCGCTGGACCGGTTGGGGCCCTTTTTGTTTTTACAGCTCCACGTTCAGCTTTATCACAGGGTAGGGAGCCTTGATCTAGACTCTTTGACCACTTTCCTTTGCAGCTATAAACAACCACCTTGAAAGCAAATAATTATGAGAGCGGACCTAGTATTCAGCGTCTAAGATGAGCTTCTGTGATGTTAAGACGTAATGCTATTACCATCGTCACAAAGATCCAATTAATCTGCTCACCCTACATGTTTAAACTGGTCAGGGCACATAAAGTAATGTGTCCAGCCCATAATGACTTCCACCAAGGAGAAAATGTTCCCTCAGAGTCTCCAATCATTAGGCCGGGCGAGGTGAAGATGAACTAATTGACAAGTGAGAAAGGCAATCATTTACTCCGTATTGACGACATGTGACAAATCAAGTCAGGGAAGCGGCTGCAAACCCTGGGACTCCAAGAAGGAAAGCAGTGACGGGTAGAGATAAAATCCTTTCACAGCTCATTTAGTCCAAATATAGCCACCTGGGTGGTGAATTGGATCAGTGTACCATCCCAGGCATTCCTGCTAAAAAAAAAAAAAAAAAACGAGATCGCTAACAGGCGGCCAATATAGAGGTCCCCCCAGGGCACAAGCAGGTTTGTACTGTCACAGAAGTAAAATACTGTTATTTCTGGTACTGTCGTTGTGTACTTGAGAATGACAAGGCCAGCAATCCTATAAGGGCAGGCTTTGAGTGTCGTTCCTCAAGCATGAAGGGGTTAAACATACCCTCCTTTAAGCTCTGTGTATTGTTCTGGTATTTATTTATTGATCAAGGGCATCCCTTTAACTCTCCTCATCGCCTCCATCCCAGTTCCTCGCGCCTGCTGTTCTGGGGTCAGGATGAAATAAAATAAAGACTCCCCCTGTTTTTCTCTGCTGCCTCATACAATACAAATCATATTCAAATTTCTTTTGTCAGCTTTCTGTGCGGCACAGTGGTGGATCTGAAAGTACTGTTGCCCCATGCTGCTCGCCGAAACTGATTTCAACAAATGTAGATGTAGAATTAAAAGGTGGGGGGGGAAACGTCTCTCTGAGCACTTGCTTACGCTCACTTTTCTGAATTTTCATAGCGTGAATATGAGAATAGCAGTCTAACGAGCTGGACATATCACATAGACAGTGCCTTGAGAAAGAGAATGACCACTGGATGCCACGTAGGATGAGCTATATGATGCCTACTCAGATCTTAGCAGTGGTGGCACCGTTTCTTTTTTTGCACCATAAATAATAATGTAGGCACACTCACACTCTCCCTCACAGCGATCTCCACTAAGGACAATGGTTATTATTAATATCCCACGCAGACAACACACGACACTACAAATCTGCATATGGGCTCCCATTGCCCATAGGAGTTTGGATCTTTGCCTAGTTAACTGGGTCACCATGTAGTTTAGATTGTGCATTTTATTAAAAGGGGCAATAAAATGACAGACAAATCTGTTGTGGGTAATTGGAAAATCAAAAATTGTAAAGATTATAAATACTATGGGGGAGATTTATCAAGACTGGCACTTTCTGCGCTGGTCTTGATATCCCCTGCACTGCCAGAGGATGTGCCTAATTTATGATGAGGCACATTCCTCTTAATAAATTCAGCTCATCCTCCAGTAGTCCATGTACAGTCAGGTCCAGACCCCGATGAGGACGACGAGCATGCAGATGAGCTTCCCTGAGACGGTTTCTGACAGTTTGTGCAGAAATTCTTTGGTTATGCAAACCGATTGTTGCTGCAGCTGTCCGGGTGGCTGGTCTCAGACGATCATGGAGGTGAACATGCCGGGTGTGGAGGTCCTGAGCTGGTGTGGTTACACGTGGTCTGTGGTTGTGAGGCCGGTTGGGTGTACTGCCAAATTCTCTGAAACGCCTTTGGAGACGACTTATGGTAGAGAAATGAACATTCAATGCACGGGCAACAGCTCTGGTAGATATTCCTGCAGTCAGCATGCCAATTGCATGCTCCCTCAAACGTTGCGACATCTGTGGCATTGTGCTGTGTGATCAAACTGCATATTTCAGAGTGGCCTTTTATTGTGGGCAGTCTAAGCACACCTGTGCAATATTCATGCTGTCTAATCAGCACCTTGATATGCCACACCTGTGAGGTGGGATGGATTTTCTCGGCAAAGGAGAAGTGCTCACTAACACAGATTTAGACAGATTTGTGAACAATATTTGAGAGTAATGGGTCTTTTGTGGATGTAGAAAATGTTTCGGATCTTTGAGTTCAGTTCATGCAAAATGGGAGCAAAACCGAAAGTGTTGCGTTCATATTTTTGGTCAGTGTACATTTCAGTACAGGTCAGTACTTCACTATATAATGTTCTCCATGATTTTGAGTCTGCTTCTGAGTGACTAAGAGAAAACTGGGAAGCAGATTCTCTTCTATTTTCTGTGTGCAGTGGATGGGAGCTAGTATCCACCTACAAGATCTTGGAGACCTGCGAACAGTATTGAAGGTTATAATTAATCTAAGTTAACATTGTATAATTGATCTGAGAAAGGATGAACTTGTTGGACCTGTGTCTTGTTTCAACCTGTGTAACCTGTGTAAAACTAAATAAAAATAACATACAGATGAGAAAACTTCTAAAAAAAGTGGGAGATGCATGTCATATAATGGCCAGAAATAGTGTTGCCTCATGTGCACACACTGTAATATTGATTAATGCAAAATTTGTTGAAAGGTTAGGTACACTTTAATTGTTATATATTATGGACTTTGGTCTATAGGTTTACAGACTGTCTGCAAATTTACAAGTGTTTGTAACTTGAGATAGGAAGACAGGATCCGCAGACAACCTCATCCTGCTTCCACCTTCATATGCTTGACTGCATAAGGGGCAGGAGCCCCACTTGAGCGATATACCCCCACCCACCCTGCCCAACCTCACCCCTGTAGTATGAGACACAGGTTTCTGTTAATCCCCTAACAGTTTTGGTCAAGCTTTGCTCGGGCTTTAGGAAAACGAAGTAGCAGTTCACCCCAAACAGAGCTCAGACAACAGTGGGAGGAGAGAGAGTTGTGTTAACCCTTCATATCTGAAGTCTTGTTGAAAGCTGGCAATGTAAGCTTTAAAACAAGACCTGGATGACTGCATTACCTCCTCTTGGGAGATAATGGGAGTGATAGTGAAAGGAGCTGAAAGTGAAAGCAGGTTTCAGCTGCGTTCATTCACAACCATATTTCTAAAGGCTATATCTCCCTACCTATAGCAGCTAATGGTTTGATCCTGGTCTTATCACCTTTCAAACAAGACAGGCTCATATCTTTATCTTTTTCACTTGAATGAATCGAGTACTTGTAATTACACTATGCTGCCACTGAAAGGGAGATGACACGCAGTGTACTGAGGAGGAAGCAGCGCTCACATGGAGTCTCCTCTTCAAACAGCTGATTGGCGGTGGTGCCAGGTGTCGGACTCTCACTGATCAAAGAATTATGACCTATCCTGAGGATAGGTCATCAGTATTAAACCCCTGCACAATTTTTATATACAATACCTCACAAGCAATAGACCTTCTCTAGATTTCCTAGTACTTACACCACACAGTGAACGTCGTAAAAATAAATTCCGCAACATAATTAAAAAATTAAATAAGGCAAGTCACTTGAGCTGTGCATGGGCTTTCCAGGCGAGAGAAATGTTATTTGGATGTTTTTCGTATAAAAAATGTATATAGTATACTGATATTTTTATATATTTTACTTATGAAATCTGCATCAGTATATTCATTTCAGACTCCCTCTCCTGGTCCAAGAAGCTCTACTTCCATGGTTATTGCAACACAGGTAGGGAGCTACCTCTCTTCATCGGTGACCTGCTTGACAGGTGCTGGCTGTCTGGCTTAGTTCATTAACTAAGCCAAAACCTTCTCTGTCGAGATGGAAAGCTCCCTGCCTGTGTTGGAACGAGCACAGAGGTGGAGGTTCTGGGACCAGGAGAGAGTGTCTCAAATTGGACACTAGTGAAGATTTCATAAATTAAGTACTGCATATTAGTAAGTTCTATTAATTTTTGTTTGTAAAACATCGAGATAGCCTTTTATTGCAAGGATTTGGATATCCAAAGTGTAAAACATTTTCCCCAATGCCCGGGCCTCTCATATAGATTATATTTACCACACTCCCTGGCACCCGCGTTGCTCCTGATCCCCGCAGGGCCACCACTGCATCTCTCCTACGCACGGATCAAAACATCCCGCAAAGGGGGGGGGCAGCCAATAGCAGGCCTTAACGGGGACAAGCCTCCCTAGTGTTACCCGCAATCCAAGAGAGGCCCGTCCCTATCGCTGCCTACTATTGGTTGAACACCCAACCCCTCTACCCCCCGGCCCCGGATGTTTTGATCCGTGCAACGGTATTATGCAGTGGCGGCTGTGCAGCGATCAGGAGCGACGCAGGTGCCAGGGAGCAGGGTAAGTATAATCTCTATGAGGTGCCCGGGCGTTGGTGGGTCTGTTTTACACTTTGGATATGTTTTAAACTTTTGATAACCCCTTTAAGCTTTTGACTCCATTCTTTTTGCCATTTTTGTCACAAATTGTTTTATTTTTTTCCGCTCTCTTCTATAGACTATAGGTCCAAAAGAAAAGTTTATGTATGAGTAGCCCACACAGTATGGAACAAGGCTTTCATGCTAAGCATTACCAGTCAGTGTGGTCAGCCATGTTTTACATGATCCAAGGTGGCTTTCAGTCGATTCATTATCTGAATATTCAGTAAATGGCTATTATTTCTAGGACACATTTATTCAGTTATGAAACATAAATCTCATTTATTAATGTGTGTATTGTATATTTATATGGTATCCCCATATTGTGTTGTGAATACACATTGTCTGTACTGTAACTATAAGACCTTCCTATCCTATCTCATCTCACTGAGAAGATGGCTCATCTGTGACAGTACCATTAATCTTATGAACCATTTTACATTTCACTTTCTCAATTTCTACAATTGAGAACACAATGAGAATGCCATTAGTTAGCACCAATATTTTGCGCCATATGGTAAATAATTCATCTTTTATATATGAGTTTGTATATGAGGAGTAAAAATGCACACATTTCATGAAATTTTACCTTAAAGAATCCTATGAAGGAAAACATAGTTTAATAGAATCCTTTCTTTTTCAGCAAGGTCTCAATTGTAGCTCTGGTTTTGCAGCCTTTATTTAAATATGGGTTTAATTAGTATTGTTTTTTATTTTTTATTTTAATGAGTCTTTTCATGAATCAAGTCTGTAATTATGGTATTCAAATGATTGGATAAATGCATACTTTTATAATTTACCTTTCTTCTAACTGTGGTTTCATGAAGGTTACATTGGGTAGGAAGAATGAATTCATTTTGTTTTCTTCTATTATACTCTTAAAGGGGTTCTGCAGTTTGTTCTCCTGCAGCGCTGCGGTCTTCTCACTGTTTACCGCAGGCCCAGTGATGTCACGACTAGTATCAACTGGCCTCGGCGCGGCTAAGCTTCATTCAAGTGAACAGAGCTTAGCCGTGCCCAGTTGATACTAGCTGTGACGTCACTGGGCCTGCGGTAAACAGTGAGAAGGCCGCAGTGCTGCTGGAGCGCCGCTGCCTTCTCAAACAGCTGATCGGCGAGGGTCCCGGGTGTCGGACCCCTGCCAATCAGATGCTGATGATCTATCCAGAGGATAGGTCATCAGTTTAAACAAACTGCAGAACCCCTTTAACCATTTTCTCTGCTGTGCTCCTCTATGATAAAAGGTATTTATCTTCTGATATTACATCACCATTCACTTTTCTCTAATGTCAATAATTGCATCTTGTATTTCTGGGGGAAATATTAAAATAAAACAAAAATATATTGATATCTTCTCAGTTTTAGAAGACATTGTATTGTACTTATGAATTACTCTAAACAGGCAGATATGAAGTGTTATATGTCTGACAGCAGCGATTTGGAAATTTAGAAAGCACATTGCTGCATATACAAACTAGTCCCTTGCCTAGAGTAGGACATTGTTGGGGTTTGTACATAAATGGGAGAGTGTGCACTGCATTTATTCCTTTTTTGTTTTTTCATTTTATTGCACTTGTTATCTCATTGTGCCCCAAAAAATAATGAAGCAGGAAGGTGTTGGGTAATGGAGCATAACAGGGATTTACTGCACAGAAGACTTGAGGTAGTAAGAAACTATGACTGCAGCTTAGTCGGACCCCCGCCGATCTCATATTGATGACCTATCCTGAGCTTTCATCTCATTATCATCCCAGGCTGGATTATAGTGAAAGATAAAACCTATATATAGATAACACAGGACCCTCTAGTCACAATACATGATCATCTCAACTCAACCTCCTCCTCTGCACAGGTCACAGAGCATGCCCAGAAAATTCTTGTATAGATGTTAGCAATCAGGGGCGGACTGGGGACTTAAAGTGGCTCTAGAAAAAAAAAAAAAGAAAGTTGCCCCAAGCTGTAGGCGGACCCAAATTCACAGGAGGAAGAGCAACACAAGTGGGGGGTTTAGCAATACCTTGGTGCACAATATCGTCCTAGCAGAATCATATACCACAGTGTAGCACAATTATTGCTGTGTGGTGACCATCAATTGATGCCATTTTCTGTCCAGTTGTCTTTGATTAAGACATGGAGCAGTTGGCTTAGGAGGTGAGATGCAGTTGAATTCAGGAGAGCATGTGTGGTCGCTGGTTGGGTACATGCATACCTGATTCTCACAGCATTAAAAGGGTTTTCTGAGACGTTTATGCTGATGACCTATCCTCAGGATAGGTCATCAGTATCTGATTAGTGGGTCTGACACCCTGTTTGAGAAGGCATCGGTACTCCTGTGAGCGCTGCAACCTTCTCTCAGCTCACCAAGCACAGCGCCATACATTTTATGGCGGCTGTGCTTGGTATCGCCCTCTGCCGCATTCACTTCTATGGGGCTGAGCTGCTCATAGGCTATGTGACCAATGAACGTGTCATCAAATGGCTTAGGAAAAGCAGAAAGAAGCCTGTGGCACTCACAGGAGTGCCAGTGCCTTCTCAAACATCTAAACGGTGTTGGTCTCGGGTGTCAGACCCCCCACTGATCCGTTTCTGATGACCTATCCAGAGGATAGGTCATCACTATAAGAATCTCAGAAAACCCCTTTAATTACAGCTGAGAGCTAACTATGTAAATGGACAGAGGCAGAGAGGAAGGCTTGGGTGGCCCACTGTGCATCGGCACATCAGGAAATTTCCCTGTAAATTCTATGGCCAATCCGCCCCTGTTAGTAATCATTCCTCCCTATTGTCCCCTATGCTCTATGTGGCTGCTGTAAAGCATATCTCTATATACTATTGTTAGGAGCCCTTCAAGATGGCTGCCCTAACAAAATATAGGTGACACATTCCCTTTAACAGGAGGTGTTAATTTAAAGAGGTTTTCCGAGACTTTACTACTGATGACCTATGCTCCTGATCGATGGGGTCCAAAATCCCAGACCCCTGCTGATCAACTGTTTGAAAAGGCACCAGAGCTCACAGTTCGCCGCAGCTTTCCCTAAGCCATGTGACGTCACGGTCATTGGTCATGTGGCCCAGGCGCAGCTCATTGAAGTGAATGGTCTGAGCTGTGATACCAAGCATGGCCGCTATCAAATGGACAGCGCTGTGCTTAGTAAATATAGAGAAGACAGGAGCGCTCACAGGAGCTGATCGGCAGGGGTTCCAGGTGTCGGACCCCACCGAGGCTCGAAGTGCCATTTTTTGGTTACCTTTCCCCCAAAAAAGAATAGATCAAAAGTGATCAAGAAGTCATATGTACCACAAAATGGTACTAATACTGTAGATGGAAATCTAAAACGGTTATGGGTGTCAGATGTATTAGCAGCTGGAACATGGCAGATATGAGACAGATAGATAGATAGATAGATATGAGATAGATAGATAGATAAATTGATGCAGTAACTATATACTATTATACTATATGGCGTCATGTACTTGACCCTGTTCACGCATTCACCTGTTTACTCAATCTTAGTGCATATAGTGGTGTGCTGCTACTATTTTCTGTTTGCTGTATTATTGCCAGGTAGCTTGCACCTGCGGTTTAACTTAGGAGGTGCTGTTCTCTTGCTTGATATATATATATATAATATAGAGGACTAGGCATCCTCTGTGGAACTTAGCACTCCTCGTCCATCCCCCACCCCTTGGTGCTTTTAATCAGAGAAACAATGGAGCTGGACCCTCCATGTTAGAGTAGGTCCCACCTGATGAGAAGCGACCTTGCCGTCTGGTAGGTGGGCCCGACATATTTTTGATCAATAATATGCGCTAAGAGCTTCTCCACTGCTTTGCAGTAACTATATACTATTATACTATATGGCGTCATGTACTTTTTTCACACATTCACCTGTTTACTCAATCTTAGTGCATATAGTGGTGTGCTGCTACTATTTTCTGTTTGCTAGATAAATTGATAGATATGAGATAGATAGATAGATAGATAGATAGATAGATAGATAGATAGATAGATAGATAGATCCAAGATTCAACAATGGACGGATCCAGATGGCTGCAACTTTAAGTTCTATTGTCAAAAATAAACCATTTCATATTACAAGCCCAGTTCTTCTGGTTGTGTGTCCATAAATCTAAATGGTAAATTGCATTACATAAACAATGCTGGAGAAATGCAAGCTTTCAGCCTGTACTGCTGTGCGCAATGAATACAGTTCAGAACAACAAACATTATCAAATTAGCTGTTAGCACAAGCAGATCCATTGTATTCAAATGATTTTATAGATGAAATGGTTCTGTAGCCTGAGATCCGAAATGGAGACTTAACTATATTAATGGCGCAAGCACATGCATAGGAATGGAGGAGCTTTTATTATTAACTTCTGCTATTGATGCTCTGTATTGTATTGTTAGTGGCAAGATGTACAGAGAAAACTTCCTGATCCTTCTCATCTGGGCATCTCTGGGAAAGAGCAGAAGGAAAGTATAGGAAGAAGCCATGT
This sequence comes from Bufo bufo, assembly GCF_905171765.1. NCBI lineage: Eukaryota > Metazoa > Chordata > Amphibia > Anura > Bufonidae > Bufo > Bufo bufo. Next base: position 141,034,642 of record NC_053390.1, on the reverse strand, counting down.
ATGACTGGAGCAGAGGCATACTGACAAGGAAAGTTCTCTTCTGATATATCATAGATAGCTGAATGGTTCGCACATGGGTGAAGTCTGTGATCATGGACCACCACTGAGTGCTTAGATGGTTTTCCAGTTTGCATCAACATCCTTTAAAATATAAATTTATGAAGGTAGCTGTGATTTTGGAATGTATTTCTTTAACCTTTATTGCTCAAATACAGTCGTGGCCAAAAGTTTTGAGAATGTCACAAATATTACAGGGAGTGCAGAATTATTAGGCAAATTAGTATTTTGACCACATCATCCTCTTTATGCATGTTGTCTTACTCCAAGCTGTATAGGCTCGAAAGCCTACTACCAATTAAGCATATTAGGTGATGTGCATCTCTGTAATGAGAAGGGGTGTGGTCTAATGACATCAACACCCTATATTAGGTGTGCATAATTATTAGGCAACTTCCTTTCCTTTGGCAAAATGGGTCAAAAGAAGGACTTGACAGGCTCAGAAAAGTCAAAAATAGTGAGATATCTTGCAGAGGGATGCAGCACTCTTAAAATTGCAAAGCTTCTGAAGCGTGATCATCGAACAATCAAGCGTTTCATTCAAAATAGTCAACAAGGTCGCAAGAAGCGTGTGGAAAAACCAAGGCGCAAAATAACTGCCCATGAACTGAGAAAAGTCAAGCGTGCAGCTGCCAAGATGCCACTTGCCACCAGTTTGGCCATATTTACGAGCTGCAACATCACTGGAGTGCCCAAAAGCACAAGGTGTGCAATACTCAGAGACATGGCCAAGGTAAGAAAGGCTGAAAGACGACCACCACTGAACAAGACACACAAGCTGAAACGTCAAGACTGGGCCAAGAAATATCTCAAGACTGATTTTTCTAAGGTTTTATGGACTGATGAAATGAGAGTGAGTCTTGATGGGCCAGATGGATGGGCCCGTGGCTGGATTGGTAAAGGGCAGAGAGCTCCAGTCCGACTCAGACGCCAGCAAGGTGGAGGTGGAGTACTGGTTTGGGCTGGTATCATCAAAGATGAGCTTGTGGGGCCTTTTCGGGTTGAGGATGGAGTCAAGCTCAACTCCCAGTCCTACTGCCAGTTTCTGGAAGACACCTTCTTCAAGCAGTGGTACAGGAAGAAGTCTGCATCCTTCAAGAAAAACATGATTTTCATGCAGGACAATGCTCCATCACACGCGTCCAAGTACTCCACAGCGTGGCTGGCAAGAAAGGGTATAAAAGAAGAAAATCTAATGACATGGCCTCCTTGTTCACCTGATCTGAGTTCTCATTGAGAACCTGTGGTCCATCATCAAATGTGAGATTTACAAGGAGGGAAAACAGTACACCTCTCCGAACAGTGTCTGGGAGGCTGTGGTTGCTGCTGCACGCAATGTTAATGGTGAACAGATCAAAACACTGACAGAATCCATGGATGGCAGGCTTTTGAATGTCCTTGCAAAGAAAGGTGGCTATATTGGTCACTGATTTGTTTTTGTTTTGTTTTTGAATGTCAGAAATGTATATTTGTGAATGTTGAGATGTTATATTGGTTTCACTGGTAAAAATAAATAATTGAAATGGGTATATATTTGTTTTTTGTTAAGTTGCCTAATAATTATGCACAGTAATAGTCACCTGCACACACAGATATCCCCCTAAAATAGCTAAAACTAAAAACAAACTAAAAACTACTTCCAAAAATATTCAGCTTTGATATTAATGAGTTTTTTGGGTTCATTGAGAACATGGTTGTTGTTCAATAATAAAATTAATCCTCAAAAATACAACTTGCCTAATAATTCTGCACTCCCTGTAGTTTTCACAAAGTTTGCTGCTAAACTGTTTTTAGATTGTTGTTTCTGTGATGTAGTGAAATATAATTACACGCACTTCATACGTTTCAAAGGCTTTTATCGACAATTACATGACATTTATGCAAAGAGTCAGTATTGGTCCTTCTTTTTCAGGACCTCTGCAATTCGACTGGGCATGCTCTCAATCAACTTCTGGGCCAATTCCTGACTGATATCAACCCATTCTTTCATAATCACTTCTTGGAGTTTGTCAGAATTAGTGGGTTTTTGTTTGTCCACCCGCCTCTTGAGGATTGACCACAAGTTCTCAATGGGATTAAGATCTGGGGAGTTTCCAGGCCATGGACCCAAAATGTCAACATTTTGGTCCCTGAGCCACTTAGTTATCACTTTTGCCTTATGGCACTGTGCTCCATTGTGCTGGAAAATGCATTGTTCTTCACCAAACTGTTGTTGGATTGTTGGAAGAAGTTGCTGTTGGAGGGTGTTTTGGTACCATTCTTTATTCATGGCTGTGTTTTTGGGCAAAATTGTGAGTGAGCCCACTCCCTTGGATGAGAAGCAACCCCACACATGAATGGTCTCAGGATGCTTTACTGTTGGCATGACACAGAACTGATGGTAGCGATCACCTTTTCTTCTCCGGACAAGCCTTTTTCCAGATGCCCCAAACAATCGTAAAGAGGCTTCATCGGAGAATATGACTTTGCTCCAGTCCTCAGCAGTCCATTCATCATACTTTCTGCAGAAGATCAATCTGTCCCTGATGTTATTTTTGGAGAGAAGTGGCTTCTTTGCTGCCCTCTTGACACCAGGCCATCTTCCAAAAGTCTTCGCCTCACTGTGCGTGCAGATGCGCTCACACCTGCCTGCTGCCATTCCTGAGCAAGCTCTGCACTGGTGGCACTCCGATCCCACAGCTGAATCCTCTTCAGGACGCTTGCTGGACTTTCTTGGACGCCCTGAAGCCTTCTTAACAAGAATTGAACCTCTTTCCTTGATGGCTACGACTGTACAGCTCTTTCCTATGATGGTATGTCCATGGGCGTATCAAAGCACCAATAGGGGCAGTGATAAGGGAGCGTCTAAGTAACTAGCTGGGTGGGAGGAGCTATAAAGTAGCCAGGCAGAGTTAGGGGCGGTGCTGGAGCTGTGGTAGAGAAAGGAGAAATGCATCATGGGTTTGGTTGGATGCAGCAACAGGAAGTGCTATATACAGGGTGTAAAGAAACAATACTGATTTGTTTATATGGTGAAAACAGGTCAGCAGAGTCCAAATTGGAAAAAAGCATAGGAATATGTACATGAGGTAAGCAACTGCATGAGCATATCTGTTAAAAACAATAGTAATTTTGGAAAAACTCTTTAAAGCCCTTTGGCACTTCTTTAAAGTGGTTTTTCATCTTCAGGGACCTTACGGAGGTGAAGGATGGTTACCTGCCCCCCGCCGCTGGGTTTAGGCTAATTTATGCCTCCGCTATTGTGTCCCCCATGTATTCATCACTGGGTCATGGTGAGAGTCTGCCAGAACCCCCCTCCCCTCCCCCCTCCTCTTTCCCCATGGTCAAAGCGACGCAGAGGGGTCTGGCAGAAAGGTTCCTGAAGGTGAAAAACCCCCTTTACGTTTTCAGTTACAAAAAATCTGACACAGGATTTTAGGTAAAGGATTATTAATCCCTTGATGCTGTAGACATTTTTCATTTTTTCTTTTTCATTTTTTCCTCCCTCCCTCTTTCTTTAGGATTGGAGATAACTCTGATAATGGCAGTTTAATTACTCAGATGCCGCAGTCAATAGAGACTGCAGCACCTAAGCTCTTAGGCTAGGGCTACACGGTGACATGTGTTGTGTGACAATAAGTCACGCGACAAAAAGAGGACAAGTAAACTGCGACATGTGTATTGTAATTATAGTCTATGGTGTTGCACTGTGACATGCAACGACTGCAACGTCACAATCGCACAAAAATCTAACTTGGATGGAATTTTGTCACTGTCGCAGTTGCAGCATGTCGAATGTCGCAGTGCAACACCATAGATTATTATTACTATTTTTGCAACATTGGTGCGACACATGTCGCTATGTAGATCTAGCCTTAGAGGGAGGAAGCTTCCTCTGTCCTTCGATCGGCACCCGGCAAACACAATTGCAGGGTACAGAGTACTTGGCAAGGCAGCCAGGGGCTTCATATCTATCTCCTATCTAGCTATCTATCTATCTATCTATCTATCTATCTATCTATCATACATACATACTTTAGAACACTATTTCCCAACCTGTGGCTCTCCAGCTGCTGCAAACGTACAACTCCCTGTGGCTGTCATTGCATGCTGGGAGATGTCGTTTTTTAACAGCTGGAGAGCCGGAGGTTGGGGAAGACTGCTATAAAAGTCAACCAGGCGGCTGTTATGGGACCATTTGGTAGAGAGCACCCAGTCATTCTCTGTGCAGGACTCCAGAGTGACACTGCCTTGATTGTAAATAATTGAGGGGGGAAAAGGAAAGAAAGTGGCCCTAATGCTATCTGTCTGTCTACAAAAAACTAAGTTAATCAGCACATCCTATAAAATGAATATGAATGTGCTTCACTGTGGCTGAAAATACAAAAATTAACAAATAAAGGTTACAAAGCATGCAATCAAATAAAAGCCCAAGTGTAGTACTGGGCATTGTGAACACCCCTAAACCAAAACCCACTCAGCATGGAATAAATACAACTATACACAAACTATGCAGGTATATAAATAAATGGATCATATCTGTACAGATATATATATATTTATGGTCAGGGCTAGGACAACGTCGGCGTACGCAGAGAAACCTGCCCTGAACATAGTGGCTGAATTGTGCCGGAAGCCACGGGCGCGGGTACACCAGTGAGGAAAAGGGGGCATACCTGATGGAAACCTGAGAAAAAGGGCTGGAGGGAGGGGCGTGAGGCTCGGGCGCCTGGCTGGACGGAGGGAAGGTGAATAAATAGCCAGACGCCCCTCCCACAAATGCAGGCTGAAAACAGCCTTACAATTTATGGTCAGGGCTAGGACAACATCGGCGTACGCAGAGAAACCTGCCCTGAACATAGTGGCTGAATTGTGAGGAAAAGGGGGCAAAGGAAAAGGGGGCAAAAAACAACAGGTAGGTACAACACTTTTATTTACAAACTACAAAGCCAGTGAACGAAAGGCATGAGATATCTCGGCTTGAGGATTGGGTATATACCTGGTAAAGCAGGAGGATCGCCACCGCCCCATGACGTGAGCCAGCACCTGATGACGAGAAGCAGCGGAGGCTGCCCCTATACGAAATGAGTGCCCTGAAATTACCTTGGGGTCATAGCCTAACCCCTGGGCGAGGGCACGGATATAAGAGATAAATTGCGAGGTGCTGAGAGGCTTGCCTGCATGCGGCAAGAGTGGACTGTCGGGCAATGAACCTCGGATGAGTGCTGTCAGTTGATGCAGCACCTGAACTGGGCACCAATTGTTCAAGGTCAGGTAGAACTTGATTTCAGAGGGGGGACCCGTCTGATTGGTTTTGGTGGAGGGTAGAAGTAGAGTGTAATGGCCCTGGCCCCATGACAGATGTTGTTTCAGAGGATGGTTTTTACGATTTGGACCGGCCAGAACCTCTCCGGGGCGGAGAAACCCATAAAAGGTGAGATACATGGCCGCTTTCAGAATCAGGCTAGTGGAGGGCCCAAAAGGATTACCATCCAATGACGAGGAGAGATCCCTGAACAATTTGCTGGATACTGGTTGCCTATGGCTCACGGACCCCTTCCCTTCCTTTTGAATGCCCCGAAGAGTGGCTTTAATAGCTTGGATGGAAAAAAAGGACCTGTGATGAGGATTGGCCAGCATAGCGTGATGTTGAAGTCCGGCTAAATAAAGTCTGATGGTACTATACGACAGAGAGAGATGCGAGTGACAATAGGCCAGGAAGGCCATGATGTAAGAGATCTCGGAGTGTTGACCCCTCGGATGATTCTTAGAGAATTTATCAAACGCTCTTAGGCCAGCCTGATAATTCCTCGCCGTATTACGTGACAACGATTTGGCGACCAGGCCCTTGGCCTCCTCTAAGAGCAAATCTAAACCAGAATGAGGGTGCTGAATTGGGGCACCGGCGTGCCTGACCGATCCGCGTCGGGCATTTTCTGAAAGAAAATTGCAAAATTAGCACGGGAAAGCGCGTCCGCAGCCCTATTCTGTCCGCCTGAGATGTGTACGCAGTGCATGTGAAAATTGTGATGGAGGGATAACCACACTAACTTGCGCAACAACGCCATGATCCTGAGGGACTGGGCCCTGCCCTTGTTGACAATGTCCACCAAGGTCTGACTATCTGTAACGAACGTCACGGAAGAGTTAGACCAGAGGTGACCCCAGGCCTGAGCAGCCGCCACTATGGGATACAGTTCCAAAAGGGGGGAAGATTTTAGAGCTGCAGAGTCCGAGGCTAATTCTGGCGGCCATCCGGCAGCCAGCCAATGAGATCTGAAAATGGCAGCGAACCCGGAGGAACCGGCGGCGTCGGAGAAAACCATGGGGGAAGAGGAATCCCACTGCGGAACGAACAAAGAAATGCCATTCCAGTCAGCGAGAAAACTGCTCCACATGTCGAGATCTGCCATGGCCTGGCTGTCCAAATGGACGACAGAATCTTGCTCCGGGGCCGAGGGCAGGAGACATAGCAACCTGGAAAGGAAGGCCCTGCCTTGAGGCATAATTCTGGTGGCGAAATTAAGCATCCCCAGCAAGGATTGGAGCTCTGACCTGGTCAGCGAGTGAGACTGGACTGCCCGGGAGATGGCTGAGCGAATCCTGAGCAACTTCTCGCTGGGGAGGCTAGCCTCCATTCTGACGGTATCTAGAATGATGCCCAGGAAGGTGACTGTAGTGGCCGGACCATCAGTCTTGGCTGTGGCCACGGGGACCTGGAGTCGGGGAAAAATTTTCCAGAAGTGAATGGGGAATGGAAGGGACCTGACTGGGCCTTTCAATGAGGAGAAAGTCGTCCAAGTAGTGAACGACCATGGATAAGCCACCGTGATGGTTGAGGATCCAGTGCAGGGCTTTAGCAAGTTGTTCAAAAAGCCAAGGGCTGCTCTTGGAGCCAAAAGTAAGCCGGTTGGCAAAAATTTTTTTATCTGCCCACTGGATGCCGTAGTACTTCCAAAGCTGCGGGTGTATTGGAAGCAGCTTGAAAGCATCGGCAATATCTACCTTGGCCAACCAAGCCCCGACACCTGCTTGAAGAATGTACTGGATGGCCTCGTCAACTGAGGAATACTGCATGGAATATTCCTCAGACGGAATGAGTGAATTAAGACTGGGGATGGAGGACATATGAGGCGCGGAGAGATCATAAATGAGACGTTTTTTATTTGAAGACGACTTTGTGACAAGGCCGATAGGGTTGATGCGCCACGACTGGTATGGGATCTTAAGGAAGGGACCAATGACGAACCCTTTGTCGACCTCTGCCTGAATGAGAGTGGTCACCGCCTCAGGGTCACTGGAGGCGGATAGCAGATTGGGGCCCATCCAGCAGCCCTGAGGGCACGTGATAATGCCGGTGTGAAACCCCTCTCTGCACCCATCCAATAAGAAGGTGACAAAGGAACGATCTGGGTGGCCCTGCAGGAGTGCGGCCAAGTTGAGGTCGGCTAGTCAGGAGTCCCTGGCTGACTTCCTGGGACAGGAAGGACGAGGGTGAGCCCGAAAACAAAGGGAGCAGATGTGCAGTGCCCGGCACGCATTGAAAGCACAGCCCTTGGCATTAAATTTATTGCACACCTGGCTACTGCCAAGGTAAACAATGGGCCTACCCAGTTTATCTAATGACGAGGAAGACCTGGAGGACCCGGATGGACCTGGAGTGGGCGCTGACTGAGGATCTTGCACCGGATTAGGGCACCATTCCGTGGGATGAAAGATGGATTGGCAGATGGCACACAGGGGAGCCTTCAGACCTGCGAAGTGCCGGCAGAATAACTCCATGTCCAAGTCTGCCCAGTTGGACATGAACTGAAATTGATTCAGGGCTGCGGCGGCTTTGGCAGAAAACGAACGATGATAATCGTACAATGCGGTACTTGTGCCCCAAATCCGTAATCCGGTACAAGTAAGTGTCTAATTCTTCCCTGCGATTGGGGTGGGCGGAGCATATTACATCCCTATAGAGGCTGAAGGCCAGGACGAACTCGGAAACCGACAACTTCCTATTTAACCGAGCATCCTTGGCCTTCAACACCACGGAAACCTCTCCGCAATTAATCACCCGGTTTTCGGAAATATCCTGGGAGGCAATCAAAATGGATGCTAAATTTACGTCCTTGCCTGCCAGGATATCCTTCTTAATATGCTCCGGAACAAAATGGGAAGGAGCAATTTGGGGGGTGGCAGAAGGCCTACCTGCAACGTCCGGAATGACTGCCGAACCTGGAGATTGCAGTGAGGCTGCTGGCCTGGATTCTAAAACCGCGACCCTATTCTGAATGTCCGTGACTGAGCTAACGAGTCCGGAGATGGATGACTGGATCTGAGCTAGAGCCAGCCGGATGGAGTCGCTATTGGACTGCTCAGCTGTCGGACCCGGAGTGGTCATCAGGAGCCGGTATAATTCGGCCTTGTGGGCAGTTGCGGGATGTCGAATCCCCCTGCGATTGAGTTCGGCGATTAACTTTGGCACAGTCCAACTCCTTAGAGATGTGTTGCTATAATGCCCCGAGACAGACGATCCTGGCATGGAGAGGTTGTCCTCCATATCGGACATGTGAGACATGATGACCTGGGAAAAAAGGGGAACTTATGTCTACCGGCAAAACGAAAAGGAAGCACAGGCGGAAGTGGTAATAGCGGCCGAAAGAAAGTGAGAGACTGAAGCGTGTAAAAATGACCAACGAAAGAACCTACCTGACGGAAATGTGAACGGATTTAGAAAGACGACTTCCAAAAACCCCAATCGATTAAGTGGAAACTAATAAAAAGAACGGACTTGAGTATCAAACTGACAGTTAACCCTACCCCAGTGACCGTCTCTGAGCCGACTTACCTGGAATTGCCTCGAAATTCCTAGATGAAACGAAGGAGAGGAAGGAAAAATAACAACTGCCCAATCTAAAGGAAGGAACAACCGACATCAGAATAGATGTAAAAACCCTAAAAAAAAAAATGCAGACAAAACCTGGGCGATCCAGGGACACTGACAACCTGGGCGATCCAGGGACACCGACAACCTGGGCGATCCAGGAACATTGACAACCTGGGCGATCCAGGGACACTGACAACCTGGGCGATCCAGGAACATTGACAACCTGGGCGATCCAGGATAAAACCACAATTGAGAACACCTCCTGTGCTGGAAGCCCTAGCAGCATAACTGGATTTCAGGTAAGATTTAGGAATCAGTACATGCTGAACGAGCGTGTTATACATTCACAAAACTCATCCTGAGCCGGCATGTGACCGGCAGATCGCAGAAGCCAAGATGCCGCTCCCCCAACCCAGCCGCCCGCACTTCTGAGAGCGGAACATACTGGGGGAGAGCGGCATCACAACCCCGCACCCCAGGGGCTGGAGACCAGGACGGGCGTGAGGCACAGCTGGAACGGAGCCAGCTGAGCCCTGATTACCTGGCAGGCTGGCGTGTAGCGATGCGGACGTCGGCGGCACGTGATCCAGAATACCGGAAGTAAAGACCCTGGTCGGAGGAATGAGCGCGATACGCTGATGATGCGTGAGGCTCGGGCGCCTGGCTGGACGGAGGGAAGGTGAATAAATAGCCAGACGCCCCTCCCACAAATGCAGGCTGAAAACAGCCTTACAATATATGGCATATATAACCACTGTAACCTAAGACAAGAGTGTCAGTATATAAGTTAATGAGTCCTATCTGTACAGATATATATATAAAGTGCATATATATATATATATATATATATAAAAAAAGATCTGTACAGATATGATCCATTTATTTATATACCTGCATATAGGTCCGCGACAATAGTGGTTTACTATACCAACCTGGTTTATAAATTATTATGTTATCATTATAGTCTTCCCTCATATGTACAGTATATTACTATCATGTAATATGCTCCTCAGGAGTACACCGCACTTTCTTTTGTGTATCATGTCTCTTTTTAATGTCATATATGTATATTTAATAAAGATTATCTATCTATCTCATACCTATCTATCTCATATCTATCTATCTCACATCTATCTTTCCTTATCGTCCTTTAGGCAGCACAACACAAAGGGTTAATGTCTTGCTCCTCACCGTCTAGGACAGAAGGTAAATCATTAGTAGATCAGACTAATAAACCCCCCTATAAAGGAGTGCACACCCACTAGGTGTCCTGTCTAGGACAATGAAGCTCACACACACAGAGGCTTCTGCTGCTTTGAAGGGCAGTATGGCTGCTAAGCCTGATATTATATAGCTGGAAGTGGTTTCCAGGGTATCATGTATCATATGAAGTGCTGGAAGAGTGTCCAGTTATAGAGCTGGAGGTGTGCTCCAGAAATACAAACGGATCCGTTCATGACAGATGCATGTAGTTGTATTATTGTAACGGATCCGTTTTTCCAGATCCCTGACGTATCCGCCCAAAAACGTGAGTGTGAAAGTAGCCTTATATGCATGTTATAGAGCTGGAGGTGTGCTCCAGAATTAACTGCATGACCTGACCAGGGCCGGTACAAGGCAGGGGCCGAAGGAGCGGGTGCCCTGGGCGCTACCATTTGCGGACAGGAGGGGGGCGCAGGTGAAGTGCCAGCAGCAGTGGCGTCGCCAGGGGGGGGCCAGAGGGGGCCACGGCCCCCCCTACATCATGCTGTGCCCCCCCATGTGCCCCCCCAACTAAAATGACCCCCCCCCCCCAAGTGAGCAGCCGCCGCCGGGCACAGGGAGATGAGCGCTTCCATTGCGCTCATCTCCATTGTAAACTGTCTGTGCCAGCGGAGGTGCAGGGGAGGGAGAGGCGTGTCCCTTCCCTTTCCTCTGATAGGCTGTAGGCAGGCACCGAAGTGGAGGAGAGGCCCCGCCCCCTAATTACTCCTGTTTACCTTTCTAAAGCTAAAGGACCTTTGATGATGTCATCACAGGTCCTGTAAGGGAACTGCACAGTGTAAAGTGTAGTTCCCAGGTTAGAACAGTGCATCTGCCAGGACCTGTGATGACATCATCTTCAACATCACAGGTCCTGCAGAATCTAGCAAAGGAACTGCACCAAAAATGGTGTAGTTCCTAGGTTTCAAAGGTACATCTGCCAGGACCTGTGATGACATCATCACAGGTCCTTCAACCCCTAACAGCAAGTATTAAAAGTTCACAAGCAGCTCTGTATTGATCCATACAGACTGGAATGGAGAGGTAAGAGGAGGTCCTCCACTTTTCATCATTTACCCCCCCCCCCCCCTCCATGCCCTGTTTTTACTCATTGCTCACTCATGTATACTACTTCAGACAGTTACCACTACCTCATGTACCTCACAGTGACTATAATGCATAACTGACCACATATTTCTATAAACACTGCATCTACAGTATTATACCTTCTATGTGTCACATCAATACACTGCTCTGTATATATATATATATATATATACACACACATACATACACACACACTGCATATATTACACAGTATTATACATGCAATATGTACAGATATATAGTATATACCGCAGTGCACTGATATGTGAGGTATGAGGTATAATAGATGCTGTGTGTACAGATATCAGTACACTTCTGTATATACTATATATGTGAGGTACGAGGTATAATAGATGCAGTGTGTACAGATATATAGTATATACAGCAGTGTACTGATATGTGAGGTACGAGGTGTCAATACACTGCTGTATTTACTATATACCTGTACACACTGCATCTATTATACCTCGTACCTCACATATTACACTACTGTATATACTGTATACACTGCATATATTATACCCCGTACCTCACATATCAGTACACTGCTGTATATACTATATACCTGTACACACTGCATCTATTATACCCTGTACCTCACATATCAGAACACTAGGGAATATACTATATACCTGTACACACTGCATCTATTATACCGCGTACCTCACATAACTGTACACTGCTGTATATAATATACATCTGCATCTATTATACCTCTTTTGTGTGCCAGGGCTGTTTTGTAATCCCATTCCGGCCCTGATGGCATAAATTATAAAACGCAGCAGCAAGAATAGTTCATGGAACAAAGGGAGGGGCTATAAAAGGGGAATGGGGGCCCAATTTAGATTCCTGCTATGGGGCCCAGTGATTTTTATGTACGCCCCTGGCTGCAGGCACTAGGCCGGCAGCCTATCAGAGGCCGGCGCAATGACGTCATCGTGCCGCCTGAGCCTTACATTACAGGAAGAGGCTGCATCGCATCGCTGACACTTAGGTAAGTATGTGTTTTTTTTTTGTTTTTTTTGTTTTTTTTTACAATAGTGTTACTGGCACATTGGGGGGGCTTATTACAAAACTGGCACATGATGATGGGGGGGACTTTATACTGGCACATGATGATGGGGGGGAACTTTATAGTGTCTGTGACTTTCAAAGTCCCACAGTCCTTTGTTCTATTGCTTTAAGTATATTCTTGTTTTGAAACAACATTGATTCTTTCTTAAAAACGGGGGGGGGGGGGGGGGGCGCAGTTTGCCATCTTCGCCCTGGGCACCAAATGGCCTGGTCCCAGCCCTGGACCTGACTATTCTGGAAGTGGTTTCCAGAGTTTATTTTTCCCATCGGGGGCTCCATGGGATGACTGAGCTGAGATTTATCCTGGAGTGGTCCTGGTGAGTTTTTCATTTGCAGCGGGTGTTCCCTGCAAACCTTCAATGTATGTTTCAGGGTGTGTACCCGTGAGAAGCGCTGGTTTGGCTGTTACAAGCACTGTTATTACCTTCAGGCAGTGTCTCCATCTCAGGAGCCATTTTGGAGTAGAAGTATACTGGTGCAGCTGAGCTAGACTTGATAGGTAAGGCCTCGTTCACATGACTGTTTCTCCTTTCCGTTCTCCGGCTCCGTTGAGGAGCAGGAGAACGGAAAGGACGGATTCTGCAGATAACTGCGCGCAGGACTTTCATCTCCTCTCCAAAATCATGTTCTGAGCGGACACCAAACGGACCCCATTATAGTCTATAGGGTCTTTGCGCTCCGTTACGCTCAGTTAGGTCTCAGTTATCTGCAGAATCCGTCCTTTCCCTTCTCCTGCTCCTCAACGGAGCCAGAGAACAGAAAGGAGAAACAGTGATGTGAACGAGGCCTAACATCTTAAGTAAAAAATGGCACAAGAGGTTTACTAACTCTTTCAATGTATTTTAATAGTTTGTCACAAATTGGTATGCGATAACTCTGTGCAACGTGTTATCAGAGTAGCTTTTAGCTCAGCTACATCTGTGGCTCTGCACAGGGGTGAGATCTTACTGCAGATGCGGAATCACAGCAGCTTTAAGGATCCTGTGTCCTGGAATGGCTCATGTGTAGCTTGTATGTACAGTGGGGGAAATAATTATTTGACCCCTCACTGATTTTGTAAGTTTGTCCAATGACAAAGAAATGAAAAGTCTCAGAACAGTATCATTTCAATGGTAGGTTTATTGTAACAGTGGCAGATAGCACATCAAAAGGAAAATCGAAAAAATAACTTTAAATAAAAGATAGCAACTGATTTGCATTTCATTGAGTGAAATAAGTATTTGAACCCCTACCAACCATTAAGAGTTCTGGCTCCCACAGAGTGGTTAGACACTTCTACTCAATTAGTCACCCTCATTAAGGACACCTGTCTTAACTAGTCACCTGTATAAAAGACACCTGTCCACAGAATCAATCAATCAAGCAGACTCCAAACTCTCCAACATGGGAAAGACCAAAGAGCTGTCCAAGGATGTCAGAGACAAAATTGTAGACCTGCACAAGGCTGGAATGGGCTACAAAACCATTAGCAAGAAGCTGGGAGAGAAGGTGACAACTGTTGGTGCGATTGTTCGAAAATGGAAGGAGCACAAAATGACCATCAATCGACCTCGCTCTGGGGCTCCACGCAAGATCTCACCTCGTGGGGTGTCAATGGTTCTGAGAAAGGTGAAAAAGCATCCTAGAACTACACGGGAGGAGTTAGTTAATGACCTCAAATTAGCAGGGACCACAGTCACCAAGAAAACCATTGGAAACACATTACACCGCAATGGATTAAAATCCTGCAGGGCTCGCAAGGTCCCCCTGCTCAGGAAGGCACATGTGCAGGCCCGTCTGAAGTTTGCCAATGAACACCTGAATGATTCAGAGAGTGACTGGGAGAAGGTGCTGTGGTCTGATGAGACCAAAATAGAGCTCTTTGGCATTAACTCAACTCGCTGTGTTTGGAGGAAGAAAAATGCTGCCTATGACCCCCAAAACACCGTCCCCACCGTCAAGCATGGGGGTGGAAACATTTTGCTTTGGGGGTGTTTTTCTGCTAAGGGCACAGGACAATTTATTCGCATAAACGGGAAAATGGACGGAGCCATGTATCGTGAAATCCTGAGCGACAACCTCCTTCCCTCTGCCAGGAAACTGAAAATGGGTCGTGGATGGGTGTTCCAGCACGTCAATGACCCAAAACATACAGCAAAGGCAACAAAGGAGTGGCTCAAGAAGAAGCACATTAAGGTCATGGAGTGGCCTAGTCAGTCTCCGGACCTTAATCCAATCGAAAACCTATGGAGGGAGCTCAAGCTCAGAGTTGCACAGAGACAGCCTCGAAACCTTAGGGATTTAGAGATGATCTGCAAAGAGGAGTGGACCAACATTCCTCCTAAAATGTGCGCAAACTTGGTCATCAATTACAAGAAACGTTTGACCTCTGTGCTTGCAAACAAGGGTTTTTCCACCAAGTATTAAGTCTTTTTTTGTTAGAGGGTTCAAATACTTATTTCACTCAATGAAATGCAAATCAGTTGCTATCTTTTATTTAAAGTTATTTTTTCGATTTTCCTTTTGATGTGCTATCTGCCACTGTTACAATAAACCTACCATTGAAATGATACTGTTCTGAGACTTTTCATTTCTTTGTCATTGGACAAACTTACAAAATCAGTGAGGGGTCAAATAATTATTTCCCCCACTGTATGTGTGAGCGAATTATTATGTTACAATTACAGAACTCTGCAAAGAATCCCATAAAGATAATGTTAGTATGTGCACCAGCTGGGCACAATGTAGGAGATGTCTGTACCAACTGTGGACAATGTACGTGATGTCTGCACCATTGCCTCCCAGCTGAAGGTCTCCAGTGCAGACACAGTGCAGAGGTTGTGGAATGGTTTACTTCTCAGTGGTCAGAAGCTTTCACTCAGGTCCTTTCTGCTCATATATCTATAAGACCTCGCTTATCTACAACTCCTTTTACCTTATCTCCTGCCTCATCTCATCTGGATGTTGACTCTGTCTCTGTGATCAGGAGGATTCTGAAGATCTTTGTTTCATGATGGTGTACCTTCATTTACCTTCATTATTAAAGACTGTGCTAGTTCACCTTGAAATGGTTGCACCTAGAGGGGATACGCCCAAAATGGATGAAAAACAAACAAACTCTAGGGTAATCCTGATGATCCTATATTAAAAGGGATATATGGTGGGAGTGTGGTCCCAGCCAGACAGGTAACATTATGTGGGAGCTAGATTATAGCAGAGTGTTACAGATCCTGCAGTCTCCGCTCAGTGGGGAAACCCTCCTAAGGTAATATCCCAGTGGCCAGTCCGGCTGAGAAGACTTTTTTTTATTTAAATTTTTTCCTGGAAGTCGGTTATTCCCTGTCAGGGAACTTCTAGTCAGAAAGATTGTTTCCCTGCTGAAACATAGTCATTCCTTGCAGAGTGCAAAACATCTTTGGCTTCAGTTTCTTAGTGACATAGGAATTGCTTCCCCATGAAGTCTCCCTTGGTCATCAGATTGGTGGTCCATCCGATTTTGTGGATCCATAAAACACGGATGCCGCCGAGTGCAATCTGCTCTTGCAGTTCAGAACATCCTGCCCTATAATGGTAATGCCAATTCTTGTCTGCAATGGATGTGTGGATGTGGATATCGGTGTCTCTCAGTCCCATTGTAATAGTAGGTCCGCATGAGATCTGCAAATTGCGGGATGTGTTTTGAAAGAAGAAATACTTTTGTGTGAATTGGTCTTGAATGTTACTCTGGGTTCATGTGATCCCCATAGACACTGTGCATAGGGACATTTTGTTAACGCCATTTTGTTCCACACCAAATTAATTCTATTTAGAATCAATCGTTGTTACAGAGGGGTCTCCTTTCCACAATATACCTCTAGGTCTAATTTCATTCTTGTCATTTTCATTCCAAAGATCACCTAAGAGGGGCTCAGACAGGACAGATAGAGAAGAGTAAGTTCCAAGTGTTCAGGCTCTCCAAGCACTAGAAAGTAGAAATTTGGAACAGGGAAACATAAACACCTGGATAGAATCTTGTACCGAGGTTACTCCCTCAGGTTAAAGAAATTGCCCCCCAAGGCAAATAAGTCAACCCTTCACAAAGCCTCACATGGTAGTTTCAGGACTTCACAGGAAAATCTTGACCTCTTTCCCAAGAATTTCTGGGGTCTCTTCAAGAGTGGATGCAGTGCCAAAGCCACTCACCAGGGCTTCTCATCTTCAATTCACTGGCCTTTGGTTTTTCATCATCTCCTGGTGTTTTTACTAAGTTAGTTGTGGCACTAACTGCAGCCCTTAGCTTCCAGTTAGACTCCAGAATCTGGTTGCTTAATCTCTCGCAGGAGCGGATCCAGAAATCAAGGTGGATGTGAGGTCTAAGGTCCCATCACCAAGTGCCAGTCAGGACCCAGTGGAGTAACTAAAAATAACTAGGTCCCACAGCAAATTTTTGAACAGGGCTCCCCCCAGCAACTTCTGTGCAAGCCCCCTCGTTCCGTGCAACTGCCACTCTTGTCACTAGTCAAGATCGCTGTCAGATCAGGCCAGGCAGCCGCTCTGTCTACAAATATATACTTTCCTGACCTCTTTGATAGAAGCAGTAACATGGACATTAGTGTACATTGCAAACCAGCATTGTTTCAGGAAGAAATCAATGTTTATCAAGTCTGTAGTAGAAAAGTTACAGCCAGCTCACCTTCTTATCCTGTATGACGGTGCACGGGGCGGACTCAAGCCAGTCCTCGGAAATAACGCACAAGATAGAAAAAAGCTCCAGCACCAGAATGGACGTAGTGAAAAATCCCTGTCTTTATTCGTGATGATCATGACTAAGAACACTATTGTTCGAAACGCGTAGATCTTGGGGATAAAGTGGGAGCCAGTGTCACTGTTTGCTGTATCCACCTGTATTTTGGTGACGAATAAAGACCGGGATTTTTCACTACGTCCATTCTGGTGCTGGAGCTTTTTTCTATCTTGTGCTTTATCAAGTCTGGTTTGTTTTGCAGTGATCAAGCCAGAAACTTTGGAAGATCTGTCTTGATGGCTTTGTCCAAGAAATACTGAACAAGGTAGATTTTTCTGGCCATTCCAATAACTCTGGTCAGGAAGTACACTTCCAAGTGCTATATCAACAATTGGCACAGGACTCATTCTGATCCACGGAACAGCAATTCAGTCAAATTATGACTTGGGCAGTGGAATGTCAAACTCGACAGCCATCCACATTCAAGGTATTCTTAATGTTCAGGTGGATCTGTTAAGTAGGTCACAGTTGAAGTCTCAGCGACTGTATTTTTAACAGATTGTGTGCAGATGGTGTACCCCCATTTAGATGCAATGGGGACAGCCTTCAATACAAAGCTCAAGAAGTTCTGCTCCCTGAATCCATCAGATCCACTAGAAAGAATATATGGCCTGTCTTTCAGATGGGAAGGAATTTTATAACCAAATTTTCCTCCATTTCCTCTCATATCCTGAGTGCTCAGGAAAATAAGACGAGAGTCTCAGCCATAGCCGTAGTGCTCATCTGGTCAGGAGGGCATGATCACTCCCTGGCTAACACTTTCCAGAGGAAATTATTGAAGATACAGTCCAGCCGAATCTTCTGGTTCAAGCAGGCCTACATCATCCAGCCTGGAATATGACGGTTCAAGACTGAAGAAGGACTTGCAAGATGTGGTGGTGGAAACTTTGCAGAATCTTGATCTGTCTTACATTTTTTTTTACAGGAAGGTTTCCAGTTTGGGTTAAAACCTAACACTCTAAGAGTTCATTTCACGGCTTCCACTGCTTGCATAGATAGTTGGGATCATCCCCTCTTCTACTGGAGGTGAAAACTCTGTCAGGACTCTACCCTCTAAAGGAACAACTTTTAGCAAATGAGGCAGTGGACAAAATGGCCCAAGGGTCATTGAAAAGGGTCTAGGCAGAAACCCTTATGTCCTGTGTGGAGACCCTTACGTCTATGTGTACACCACTGCTTGAAAGGTTTTCTTTCTGTTGGCAATTGCATCAGCCAAGAAGGTGTCAGACTTTGCAAGCTCTATCATGTAAAGGGCCATTTCTGAAAGTACATCAAGAAGACTTGATTTTAAGGTTGATGCCCTATATCCTACCAAAGCTTTCATCTGACATGAATGTAAGTTAAGAAATCTATCTATCAGAATCCTCAACCAGCTGGTCATTGGAGAACCAGGGTCATTCAGGTTGGCTGACGAGCTGTTTATAGAGAAGTATAAAAGCCAGCAAGCCTACACTGCTTGGATTACGAATACTATTAAAGCCTGCTTCTAAATTTCAAGTACTCCAGTTACCAGGTGGAGTTACAGCACACTCAACTCGGTCCACTTTATATCTTAGGCAGAGAAAAGAGGGGGGGGGGGGGGTAAACATTGGATCAAGTATGCAGAGCCTCTATATGATCTTCACCATGCATCTTTACAAAACAATATAAGTTGTATGCATCTGGTGCCTGTGATTTGGCCTTTGACAGACAAGTGATTATTAAGGCTGCAATTTCAAACGCCCCCCTTGTTTAATACTGCTTTTCAAATCCCTTTGTGTTGTGCTGCCTGAAGGACGATAAGGAAAGTCTAAATTTGCTTACCGAAACTTATCTTTCTTTGAGTCCAAAGGCAGCACAAATATTCCTCCCTGAAAAAAACATTGCTTGGAAATCAGATCTACCTAGTGGGTGTGCACTACTTTATAGGGGAGTTAATTAGTCTGATTTACTAATGATTTATCTTCTGTCCTAGACGGGAGGAGCAAGACATTAACCCTTTGTGTTTTGCTGCCTTTGGACTCAAGGAAAGATAAATTTCTGTAAGAAAATTTAGACTATCTATCTACTATATCTCTCTATATTTATCTCTATCTCTATCCCAGAAAACGAGGCAGCAATCCCAAGTTTTCAATGAAAAAAAAGTTTGTGGTTCCTTTATTCACCCATGTGCTCCGCTAATTGGGGCCATATTTTTTTGAGAAAGACCCCAATGATCAGAGCTGAAATGCTGCAATGAAAAAAGGAAACACAATTTTTCCCACTGGAGATTTTGTAGTGCTTCCTCGTTTGTTTTTTTTGCAATGTTTAGCAGGACATTGTCCACCTTGTACTTGCACCCTCCTACGTTTAGCTGTGCTGCTTTCTTCTTTGGTCTGTCATTCTATCTATCTATCTATCTATCTATCTATCCATCCATCCATGTATGTCAGTGATGGCTAATCTCCGGCACTCCAGCTGTGGTGAAACAACGACTTCCAACATGTTCCATTAATTTCTGTGGAGTTCTGAGAACAGCCAAGCATCTTGAGAGTTGTAATTTTACCACAGCTGGAGTGCCGGAGGTTAGCCAACACAGATCTGTGTCTATCTAGATGGCATGGTGAGCCAGTGGTTAGCACTGGTGCCTTGCAGCGCTGGTGTCCTGGGTTCGAATCCGACCAAGGACAACATCTACATGGAGTCTGTATGTTCTCCCTGTGTTTCTGTGGGTTTCCCCCGGTTTCTTCCCACACTCCAAAGACATACTGATAGGTAACTTAGATTGGGAGCCCCACTGGGGACAGCGAGTGATGATGATATCTGTAACGCGCTGTGGAATATAGTAGAGCTATATAAGTGAGTAAAATAAATAAAATCTATCTATGTCTATATCTGTCATATATGAATCTATCATGTGTAAAGTAGCACTGATTATGCAGTTGGCATACAAGTGTCTCTCTATCTGAGTAACATGTATGGAATAACCATTATGTACAAGCACTCCGGCACGCATCACTTTAAGAACCACTCTTAAAAGTTAGTTCATCATTTAACATATGTCTAATGGGGTCCCAGCTGTTAGATTCACAGCACGCCCTCCTGGAATCTCTGTTTCTACAGCTAGCCGTCTGCTTCTGCTCTATTTTATTTTCTCCCGTTTGAATAAGTTTTGTCGTTTTGGCTTTGCATTAATGGAAACTTACATAGCTTTCCGTTATTTCAAGTCTTGCATGGCATGGGATCTTTAATAGCATTAGAACAGGTTACAGATGCAATGCCATAAAGAAAGATCACACCCCATGTACAATAAAACCGCTGCAGTACACTTAAGTGTTCATGCCTGGTGAACTGGATGAAAGAAATGTATGAGGATGTCACACTATGGGAAAAACCTGTTATCACCAACGTATGGCATTCATCAGTGGATTCTCCTCTACTTTCCTGGAGAGCGCTCGCCACGATGCGTGCATTTATAGATGTATGAATGTATAAGAAGAGGCATTAAAAAGCTGCCCCAGTACAAGTGGAGGTCACTCTTCATCTCACCAGTGGGAAATGATGGCTATTTTATGTATTCGATAATCAGGGCTCAATGATGCAATGAAATATGAAACATAAAATCAGAAGCTGCTTAAAGGAATATTCAGTATATGCAAATTTCAAGTGCCTCACTCATCAACTACTATATATCTGCATCAGGTATATATTATTGATATGTTATTTTCTGTAAACCTCACTTTACATCTATATAAAGTATCAGCCTCATTTACAGTACTTTGTCTGAACGTCTGTCACTAGATTTAAGGGGACACTACTCCTACAGTCGGCCTTCTCTCTGTTTGCTGTGGAGCTGAATACAACTTGTTGTCCTAAAGCTGTCTTTTTAAAGGGGTTGTCCAGGAAAAGAAAAATATGGCAGAGTTATTCTAAAAACAGTGTCACACCTGTCCGCATGCTGTATATGGTATTTCAGATTAACTCCATATTTTTCTTATTAGAAAAAATAAATAAAAATAAGGTAGATATAACTCCCAATCTAACTGAAGAAAATAATAGAACCCTTAAAATATATACTTTTATTGGTATACTTAAAACGACCCTTATAGGTCAACCCTAATTCAGAAAAACCATGGGTCTCGAAGCAGGTGTAAATGAGGATATGACCATGGGAGGAAAGACTCTTTCCCTACAATGGTCCTAGATAATCCTCAGCCCGGAGGTATCCCCTAAAGGTGAGGATCCTCCGTCCCCATACCTGCCCTAGATAACCCCTTAGAAACGCCCTATAAGCCAAATGGTACCCTGTTACCCCGACGTGTTTCCCCCCAGCATTTGGGTTCACCAGGGGGTACAAACACAGGGTCAAGAAAGGGCTAATCAAAGGCCATGACAGTCCCACCCCCCACTTCAACAAACCTGTGGAGGGGAGGAAGAGGTTACGCCTGAGGGTGGGGCTGGTTGATGCCTAGATATCCGATGTGGACATGCAATCCAAAGTTACTGTGACCGGGTTCCTCAATTGTGTCTATGTAATCCTGCGCCCAGCCCCACCTGGGGTGCCAAGATGCACTGCCTTTCAATTGGCCTATTTATAAAAATTGCACGGGGGCCACTAATGTGTTAAGATGGCCCTGTAACCATCCAGGCTAGCCTATAAATAATGACTGCACTCAGGTTCATCATCCCTTCCAACAAATGCCAGCTGCCAGTCTGGGTTTGCTTTTAGATTACAATCCTGGCAGAGGTGCCATTTCAATAAATGTAAAGAGATAAAATTCTCCGAATGTTATGACACCGGCTAATTGGCTCTTGTATTTCATCTCTATTTATTCCTTCTTTTCCCAGACTTCCCACACGTCGCAAGTCTGAGACTAATTAAGAAACCACATAAAGTAACTTGATATTATTCCACCAATCAATAGCACAGTAAACTAGCCTGAGTTCTGGAGTTACTTTACTGCAAATGATTGATTTGGCCATCCCAAACTGATATCAATCTATCACCAGTAAAGCACTTTCCGCCGCCGTCTGACTACTGACGGCGAACAGAATGGCGTTCCTGCATGAAGACACCACTTGTAATAACAAATGACAACTTGCTAACATTTACAGTTGACTGGAGCGAAAGTCGATTGATTTATCAATAAAAGGGAGGCTGATCTTCCATTACCATTGACTGACACTTTATTGTTTTTGTAGTTAAACATGTCCCGTGCAGTCCATTATGTTTAGTTCTATGGATATATGTAACATGCATTACAAACACACAGCAAGTCACTTCTTCCCAATTATGACTGGTCGCTGTCATCACTCTGCAGGACGTATTGATTGGTTAGGGCATAAGAACAATCCCTAGCTTGCATTAACAGTAGTTGATGGTGATATATTAGGCCAGAATAACTAATAGACTAGCGTGTATGTATAGAATTAATTTAGCTATGCACTTTATTTCTTTGTTAAGGAGACGATATTCTGGAATCTTAACAGTCTGAGTGTTGGTGATTCTTATGATGTGTATGTTGCTAAAATGCTGGGATCTGACCTGTGGCTTCATCACTCATGACTGATTGGGATTGTAAATGGTTGAAAGCCTTTCCCATCTTAAAAGGAAAATGTATAATTCTCAGTGTTAGGCTACATGCACACCACCGTGGTGTGTTTTGCGGTCCGCAAATCGCGGATCCACAAAACATGGATGGCGTCCGTGCTCGGCACGGACAGCCTTTATAACTGCCTATTTTTGTCCGCAGAGCGTGGACAAGAATAGGACCTGTTATATTTTTTATTGCGGGGCCACGGAACGGAGCAACGAATGCAGACAGCACACGGAGTGTGTCTTATAAAGCGAAAAACACGGTATATAGTGGCCAAGGTGGAGATATACTATTGGGATGTCACAGGTAGCCTATGACTGGCCCAACACCTGAGAAGAGTCATATACCTTAAGCAAGAGATATGGGGGCCTATGCGGAAGGCCTACACTGAATACCTATGAAAAGCAGGGGTTCCAGTAGGAAACGCACTAGATGTGAATTGTGTTGAGCTGTAATATGTGAACCAGTAGTGGCAGTTAAAGTGCCATCAGAAAATGGCCCCCAGCACACAGCAGGACAGTAAGATCCCAGGGATATTCAGTGTTTTGTACCTGATTCGCTGCACTAAGTGTCCTGTTGGGAGTCTCTATGTTGGAGAAACAGGACAGAAGGTTAAAGCATGGATGAAGAAACAGTACATTTTCCTGTGACTAAGCATTTTGTTGTACAGGACACAAAGAACAACCTATTAAAAGGCAATTTAAAATCTCAAAGAGCCAGAAGAATTTGGGAATATAAATTTATGGCACTGCTTGACACACTGAAAACAGGACAGAATTTATCCTAAGGATTTATGGCACATTAAAAGGTCTAAACTAGATTGGCATTTCCTGAAGGAAATATATAGGGAGAGATTGTAAAGCGCTGCGGAATATGTTGGCGCTATATAAATAAAGATTATTATTATTATTTATCAAAACTGGTGTAAAGTAGAACTGGTTTAGCTGCCCATAGCAACCAATCAGATTCCACTTTTCATTTTCCAAAGGAGCTGTGAAAAATGAAAGGTGGAATCTGATTGGTTGCTATGGGCAACTAAACCAGTTCTACTTTACACCAGTTTTGATAACTCTCAATGATGGTGCTTGAAAAGAGCAGTGAGAGAGAGGAGGGTCCGTGTGTGTTTGCTGTGTCTGTGAGATTGGGTGATAGTTAAGCCTCATGCAGATATCTGTGGAACACGGTCCGTGAGATACCAGACTGGCATGGAAGGAGCGCACGGCGTCATTGGTTGCTGTGACGCCGTGCGCTCCTGCAATGCCAGTCCGGTATTTCACGGACCGTGTTCCACGGACGTCTGCATGAGGCTTTAGACCGTGACTGTAACATCAGCCATGGCAGTTAAAACTTCATTCTCTAATTATTCCACTATTTATTTCTATTTTATTTATTTTTTTAAAACATACATTTATTTAAAAATGACAAATCTGATAGACTCCAAAAATCCACAGCGCACCTCTCAGCACAGAGAGCTTCAATACAGAGTCTCTAAATTGGAGAAGAATAAAATATAAGAAGATAAGGTTTTTAAGTCCGTCTTTTGAGAGTGGCCTGAATGGCGATCAGTACGGACAGTAACAGCCATCCGGCTGTGGATCCCTGCTGCATCCACCAGCATTAGTGATGATGCCGATGCAGGTGGATTAACCCCTCATATTCCGCAGTCAGCGCTGACCGCGGCATATGGGAGGTTTGCGCTCCCTCTCCTTAGCCATCGGGTCCCCACGCTGCGGTGGCAGAGACCCGATGTTTGCCATGGCAGCCCCAAGCCATTCCAAGGCCTTGGGGCCTGGCATGTACGGAGGCCTATGAGGCCAGCCCCCAGGCTGGGTCTGTCTCATAGGCAAACTATCAGTGTAATACACTGATAGTCAATGCAGTACAATACAGATATATGGGCTGCATTGAAACAGGGATCAGACCCTGTAATGTTGAAGTCCTATAGGGGGACAAAAATAAAAAAAATATTAAAAGTGAAATAAGTGTTTTTAACAATAAAAAAGAAATAAAGTTTCAATCAAAAGAAAAACCCTTTCCCATAAAATTGTAAGAAATAGGGGGGGGGGGGGAGAAGAGACATATTGGGTATCACCTCGTGCGTAACAACCTGCTCTATAAAAATATCACATGATTCACCACGTCTGGTCAACACCATAATTTTTAAAAAATAAAAACTGTTAAAAAAAAAGCCATTTTTTTGGTCACCTTTCATCACAAAAAGTGTAATACCAAGTGATCAAAAAGTAGTATGTACCCTAAAATAGTACCAATCAAACCGTCATCTCACTCCGCAAAAAATGAGCCCCTACCTAAGACAATCGCCCAAAAAATTTAAAAAACTATGGCTCTCAGACTATGAAGACACTAAAACATGATTTTTTTTGTTTCAAAAATGCTTCTATTGTGTAAAACTTAAATTTAAAAAAGTATACATTTTAGGTATCGCCACATCCATAAGAATCTGCTGTATAAAAATATCACATGACCTAACCCCTCAGCTGAACACCGTAAAAAAATATAAATAAAAAGTGTGTCAAAAAAGCCATTTTTTGTCACCTTACATCACAAAAAGTGTAATACCAAGCGATCAAAAAGTAATATGCACCCTAAAATAGTACCAACAAAACCGTCATCTGATACCGAAAAAAATGAGCCCCTACATAAGACATTTGCCCAAAAAAAAAAAAACTACGGCTATGGAGACACTAAAAAATCTTTATGTAAAACTGAAACAAACAACCAAAAAAAGTTGTCATATTTGGTATTGTCGCATCCGTAACAACCTGCTCTATGAAAATACCACATGATCTAACCTGTCAGATGAATATTGTAAATAACAAAAAATAAAAACAGTGCCGAAACAGATTTTTTTTTTGTTACCTTGCCTCACAAAAGCAACCAAAATCATATGTACCCTAAGATGGTACCAACAAATCCGCCACCTTATCCAGTAGTTTCCAAAATGGGGTAATTTTTCTGGAGTTTCTACTCTAGGGGTGCATCTTAGGGTCTTCAAATATGACATGGCAGCTTAAAATTATCCCAGTGAAATCTGCCTTCCAAAAACCACATGGCGCTCCTTTCCTTCTGTGCCTTGCCTTGTGCCTGTACAGCAGTTTATGACCACATATGGGGTGTTTCTGTAAACTACAGAATCAGGGTAATAAATATTCAGTTTTGTTTGGCTGTTAACCCTTGCTTTGTTACTGGAAAAAATTTATTAAAAGTGAAAATCTGCCAAAAAAGTGAAAATCTGAAATTTAATCTCCATTTTCCTTTAAATCTTGTGGAACAAATAAAGGGTTGACCAAGTTTGTAAAATCAGTTTTGGATACCTTGAGGGGTGTAGTTTCTAAAATGGGGCCATTTACGGGTGGTTTCTATTATGTAAGCCTCACAAAGAGACTTCAGACCTGAACTGGTACTTAAAAAGTGGGCTTTGAAAATTTTCAGAAGAATTTCAAGAGATGCTTCTAAACTTCTAAGCCTTCTAACGTCCCAAAAAAAGAAAATGTCATTTACAAAATGATCCAAACGTGAAGTAGACATATGGGAAATGTAAAGTAATAACAATTTTAGGAGGTATCACTATCCGTTATAAAATCAGAGAAATCGAAATTTTTAAAATTGCTAATTTAAAAAAATTTTGGGGTACATTTGGTATTTTTTTATCAATAAAAATGAAATATTTTTACTCAAATTTACTACTGTCATGAAGTACAATATGTGATGTGAAAACAATCTAAGAATGGCTTGGATAAGTAAAAGCGTTTTAAAGTTATCACCACTTAAAGTGACATTGGTCAGATTTGCAAAAAATGGCCTGGTCCTTAAGGTGAAAAATGGGATTAAGGGTCCATCCACACGCGGATCCGCAGTACACCCGGCCGGCACGCCCATGGAACGGCCTATTCTTGTCCGCAATTGCTGACAAGAATAGGACATGTTCTATTTTTTTCCGGAGCCGCGGACCAGAAGATAGCGGGCGCGCTCCGGAAATGCGGATGCGGACAGCACACTGTGTGTTGTCCGCATCCATTCCTGCCCCATAGGGAATGAATGGATGCAGAACGGATGCGGTCCCATTCTGCGGACGTGTGAATGGACCCTGCAGCAGTGAAGAAAAATGGCTGGGTTATTATGTAAACCTGGTGTAAAACTGTGTGTACGTGGAGACTAAAGACCTGCGAGCTTCTATTGGCTGACCGTGTGTATGGCAGTTGGGATATGAAGAGAAAGACCTGCAGGCTTCTATTGGCTTATGTAGGTCATGTGATGTGCCATATTTGCATTTTTGGGGAATATCTCTAGAGAGCTGAGACCCGGTCTAAAACCTTCCCGGACACCTGATGTACCCATGTGCCAAATTTCGTGATTGTAAATGCAACAGTGCGGATTTCTTTAGCGGACATATATACACACACATACATACATACATACACACACACACACACACACACATACACACACACATATACATACACACAGTTTTATATATTAGATTGATTGGTGATTCTTCAGACACTTATATTATGCCTGATAAAGAGACCTAAGTTGTCTCGAAAGATCACTATGTAACATCATTGCTTCTTTTTTTGTTAGCCATTAAAAGGTATCAGACCTGCAATACTCGTATTTTGTTTCTCTTAGGCCTCATGCACACGACCGTGTTGTGTTTTGCGGATCCGAAAAACACTGACGCCGCCCGTGTGCATTCCACAATTTGCGGAACGGAACTGGCGCCCATAATAGAAGTGCCTATTCTTGTCTGCAAAACGGATACATGTTCTATTTTATTTGCCGGGCCACGGAACGGAGCAACGGATGCGGACAGGACACGGACTGTTGTCTGCATCTTTTGCGGCCCCATTGAAGTGAATGGGCTTGGATGCAGAACCAAACAACTGTCGTGTGCATGAGGCCTTAATGAGAGCAATAAACCTAGATAGTGCAAAGACACAGGTGAACGCTGCAGAGCTCGGAGGCGCAACAGAGCTGCATAGCCCCTGTCTAGGAAGCCAGGGCCTGTAGACAAAGACTGAGATCAAGACCAGCCAGTCTGCCACCAACTGTGATAGAGCAGATAGAGCTGACGATTTTTAGGTGGGAAGCTTCAGTGTCCTGGCGATTGTCGGGATCCCTGCTCGCTAGAGGAGGAGACCGCTGCTATTACATGCAGCGATCTCCTCCTCAGTATAGGGACGAGCAGTCGCTAATGCATCACTCGTCCCTACAATGTCTCATTGTTTGCCGGTGGCAAAGTGCCTATTACACGGCGCAATCTGCCAGATCATACGAACGCTTGTTAGCAGTCATCTTAACATTAATCTGCCAGTGTAATAGGGCCTGAAGGCAACCAGCTGTGAGCAATACTGTGTGTCATAAGGACAGGGATACTGCGACTGTGGGGGGACGGTGTAGAGGGTGTGCAGTGGTTGCGAGGATAGAGATTCCAAAACCTGACAGCGCCCATTGGAGAACATAAGTGATATTGTGGTCCCAACTACAGTTAGCTATTGTCATCGCTGCCAACCTTGAAGAGACTCAAGCCAGAGTGTTGACACCCAGGGAAGTTGGATGCTATGCATGAAAATGTATAGATTAAGCCATTGCTTCTCAAAGAGACAGTAATTCTGGTTTACCTGTTGCCATTGATAAGAACTCTGCCCTTATTGCGAGACTCTGTAACCATATGCTCGTTGCCCTTAAAGGTGTTGTGTCACCAAACACTTTTTTCAAACCAGCACCTGGATCTGAATACTTTTGTAATTGCATGTAATTAAAAATTTACTACAGCCCGATTTATTCACTGAAATCTATATGTATAGCGCCACCTGCTGTTTGTTCTTTTCCTTATTTTTTTTTTTGTCTGTCTCACTGAGCTGGTCGAACGTGCTCAGTTTAAATCTTGCCACCAGCCATATATATTCTGTTAGACGCTGTGGCAGATACAGGTAAAGAGATGCAGCAAAGGACACCGGCAGTGCAGATGGACTGGAGACCGGCATGGAAATCGGCGGTCTTAATAAATCTCCTCCTATGGATTTAGGCCTAATACGGGCATCATGTTTTTGGCCCGGATAAAATGCGGGTGCGTCGCGGGAAAATGCGCGATTTTTCCGCGTGAGTGCAAAACATTTTAATTAGTTTTGCGCGTGAGAAAAAACTTCACAGAAGTTCGGGTTTGGGTTAGGTGTTGTGTAGATTGTATTTTCCCTTATAATATGGTTATAAGGGAAAATAATAGCATTCTTAATACAGAATGCGTCGTAAAATAGGGCTTGAGGGGTTAAAAAAATAAAAAATAAATTTAACTCACCTTAATCCACTTGTTCGCGCAGCCGGCATCTCTTCTGTCTTCATCTTTGCTTTGCAGTAGGAAAAGGACCTGTGATGAAGTCACTGCGCTCATCACATGATCCATCACCCTGGTATTAAAGGGGTTGTCTCACTTCAGCAAGTGCCATGTATCATGTAGAGAAAGTTAATACAATGCACTTACTAATGTATTGTGATTGTCCATATTGCCTCCTTTGCTGGCTGGATTCATTTTTCCATCACATTATACACCGCTCGTTTCCGTGTTTTACGACCACCTGTAATCCAGCAGCGGTGGTTGTGCTTGCACACTGTGGGAGGAAGCACCTCACAGTCCCAGCCACCAGAGAGTTTGGCGCCTTTTCCTATACTGTCCAAGCACGACCACAGCTACTGGATTACAGGCTGGTCGTATCCCCTGGATATGAGCAGTATATAAGGTGATGGAAAAACGTATCAAGCCAGCAAAGGAGGCAATATGGACAATCACAATACATTGGTAAATGCCTTGTATTAACTTTCTCTACATGATAAAAGCCATTTGCTAAAGTCAGACAACCCCTTGAAACTTGGAAGTTGAAGTGTTGCATTTTTATCAAAGCCTCCTTCTTGTAGTTCCAGCAGAGTATTCCAGAGATGTTCAATCAGATCTTAGTGAAGTCAACTCTGTTCCTTTTGTTTCTCGACACATGGTTGTACCATCACTTGGGGAATATCTTCTAAACTCCAATAGAGGGCTATATGGTGGTGTTTTATGTCTTTGACGCGTCAGGCACGCATCTGTACACCTTTTTACACCTTACTGAATAACTTAGCAGACTACACTAACCAATACAGAGGCAGCCCATGTAGAAACATAGTGGGCACCTATGGGCAACATATGCCACTGTATGACTTTAGAAGTTTGAAGATGTTTTTTTATTTATTTATTTTTATTGTGAGGCAAACAACAAATAGAACAAAAGAAAAAGTCAATGTGCATAACTATTCACCCCCCTAAAGTCAATACTTTGTAGAGCCACCTTTTGCGGCAATCACAGCTCCAAGTCGCTTTGCATAAGTCTCTATGAGCTTGCCACATCTTACCACTGGGATTTTTGCCCCTTCTTCCTTGCAAAACTGCTCCAGCTCCTTCAAGTTGGATGTTTGCACTTGTGAACAGGAATCTTTAAGTCTGACCACAGATTTTCTATTGGATTGAGATCTGGGCTTTGACTAGGCCATTCCAACACATGTACATGTTTCCCCTTAAACCACTCAAGTGTCGCTTTTTAGCCATGTGTGTTTGGGGTCATTGTCCTGCTGGAAGGTGAACCTCCGTCCTAGCCTCAAATCATGCACAGAGTGGTACAGGTTTTGCTCAAGAATATCCCTCTATTTGGCACCATCCGTCTTTACCGCAACTCTGACCAGTTTCCCAGTCCCAGCTGCTGAAAATAATGTTCTTTGGGTGATGTGATGTGTTGGGTTTGCGCCAGACATAGCGTTTTCTTTAATGGCCGAAAAGTTTAATTTTAGTCTCATCAGACCAGAGCACCTTCCTCCATACATTTTGGGAGTCTTCCACATGCCTCACAACGTACCTTTTTGTTTTTAGCTGAAAGTAATGGATTTCTTCTGGCTAGAGATGAGCGAACTTCTGTTTTAAGTTCGGCGTCTAAAGTTCGGCTTCCGGTTAGCGGAGGATCCCGATATGGATTCCGAATTCCGTTGTGGTCCGTGGTAGCGGAATCAATAATGGCCATGATTGATTCCGCTACCACGGACCACAACGGAATTCGGAATCCATATCGGGATCCTCCGCTAACCGGAAGCCGAATTTTAGACGCTGAACTTAAAACAGAAGTTCGCTCATCTCTACTTCCGGCCACTCTGCCTTAAAGTCCAACTCTATGGAGCTTACGGCTTATTGTCGTCCTATGTACAGATACTCCAGTCTCTGCTGTGCAACTCTGCAGCTCCTCCAGGGTTACCATAGGTCTCTGTGTTGCCTCTCTCAATAATGTCCTCCTTGCTCGGTGAGTTTTGGTGGGCGGCCGTCTCTTGGCAGGTTTGCTGTTGTGCCATGTTCTTTCTATTTGGTTACGATAGATTTGATGGTACTCCTGAGGATCATCAAAGATTTGGATATTTTTTTATAATCTAACCCTGACTTGTACTTCTCAACAACATTGTCCCTTACTTGTTTGGAGAGTTCCTTGGTCTTCATGGCAGTGTTTGGGTAGAGATGCCTCTTGCTTAGGTGTTGCAGCATTTGGGGCCTTTCAAAAAAGGTCTGTATATGTAATGATAGATCATGTGACACTTAGAATGCACACAGGTGGACATCATTTCACTAATTATGTGACTTCTGAAGGTAATTGGCTGCACCAGAGCTTTTTATGGGCTTCCTAACAAAGGGGTGAATAGATACGCACATGCCAATTTTCTGTTTTCTATTTCTAAACAATAGTTTATATATTTTTCTCATTTCACTTCACCAACTTAGACTATTGTGTTCTGATCCATCCCATAAAATTCACATTAACAAAACATTTAACTTAAGGCAGTAATGTAACAAAACATGAAAAAAGTCAAGGGGGTTGAATACTTTTGCAAGGCACTGTAAGAGCCTTCACTTTGAGACATATGTTGGGAGATATTCTCAACACATCCATAAGCCCTATTACATGATGTAAGCAGAGTCTTATATAGAGGTATACTGTGGCTATAGGATGTTTTGTCAAAGGGCATCCCTCAGCAGATTTGTACCCGGCTGACCTGTTACATGTGCGCTCAGCAGCTGAAGACATCTGTGTTGGTCCCATGTGCCCTCATTGCTGAGAAAAACTATGTTTAATGATATGGAAATGAGCCTCTAGGAGCAATGGGGGCGTTTTCATTAATCCTAGAGATTCCTCTCTCTCCTTGAGATCATAGGTTAACAAAGCATTTCTGTGGACCTTTTGAGAACCAAATCTAACTATATAAAGATCTAAACGCTGTATAAACAGCAGCACATTGGTTTACAGGGCTCTGAGGAGGGTTTAGCATCTCCTTACATACAGGACAATATGAATGTTATATCTCTCAAATTAAATCTGTTTTACCCACTCTGTTCTCGGATCTTCAGGCCTGATGTGAAACATAACAACTCTGTTCTGGGCATATGATTATGTAATACTAATTGATTTGCTGTATGTGAACATATAACTCACTCACAGAGCCTGTGTTGTGATTGATACAGTTCCCTGCGGAGTTCTCCAGGCTACTGTGTACTGATAGACTCACAGAGAACGTTTCTAACATTCCCTTAATACATTACTGAGGGAACCGCTGGTTCATGCATTGAAACTTTTAAATAAATGGATTTTATACATAATATGAGGAACACTGTATCTAGTAATCCAATACAAATCACTTAAAAAAATCCTCATGAAAGTGGTAGATGGAAAAGAAAGGGCTTTGTACATGACTGCTACAGAGGCAGGGTGAAGAACACTTGTTAACTTTTGCCCATCCAAAATGGACTGCAGTTGTCCTCGAAATCACTCAGCAAACAATACAGCAGGGATGGTCGGTAGCTGCCTTTCAGGAGCAACAGTAATGGCGCTGGCCTCCATTCTGGAGATTTACTTTCACATGTCCGTGCTCAAATCCATGAAAAGGTGGTCAGTGATGCCTCCGTGAAGGATCCGTGTTTGGTCCGTTTTTTGCTGTCCGTGTGTCATCCGTGTTTCACTGACACTGAACAGCTGAAGAGTAATTTTCAAAGCATCTCTTCTTAATGATCCATGAAACACGGATGGCATCCATGGTTTTCACGGACCTATAGACTATAATGGGCGTGATGGATCCATGAACATGGACAAAATAGAGCATGCATCCGTGCTAAAAAAATTATGTGTGAATACACACATTAAAATGAATGGGTACATGTGCTGTCCGTGGAGAACATGTTCGTGGAACACTGGCGTGTGAATGCGGCTTTAGGCTGATGATAAAACATTTTAATTGTGTCCCCAAACCCACTGTTTCAGTGGGACAGGCCAACCATCTAATGTATATAGGGGCCTCCAAACTCTCCCAACAGCAGATGTTGGGGGGGAAAAAGATTAGGCAATTGGATTTCAACATGCCCCGTCCTTTTGTTCTTGGGGACATAGGCTGCTGGCAGAGTTCTCCCCATGGCCATCTTTAGTCACTGATACTGCAGAAAATGTTTCAGATGTAAAGCTGGCTTCTAAAGTTACTACTCACAATTCCTCCATACACATGCAGATTGTGGCTGAGCATACAGTCAGGTCCATAAATATTTGGACATCAACGCAATTGTAAATTTTTTGGCTCTATACACCACCACAATGGATTTGAAATGAAACAAACGAGATGTGCTTTAACTGCAGACTGTCAGCTTTAATTTGAGGGTATTTACATCTAAATCAGGTGAACGGTGTAGGAATTACAACAGTTTGCATATGTGCCTCCCACTTGTTAAGGAACCAAAAAGTAATGGGACAGAATTATAATCCTAAATCAAACTTTCACTTTTTAATACTTGGTTGCAAATCCTTTGCAGTCAATTACAGTCTGAAGTCTGGAACGCATAGACATCACCAGACGCTGGGTTTCATCCCTGGTGATGCTCTGCCAGGCCTCTACTGCAACTGTCTTCAGTTCCGGCTTGTTCTTGGGGCATTTTCCCTTCAGTTTTGTCTTCAGCAAGTGAAATGCATGCTCAATCGGATTCAGGTCCGGTGATTGAATTAGCCATTGCCTAACATTCCACTTCTTTCCCTTAAACTCTTTGGTTGCTTTTGCAGTATGCTTTGGGTCATTGTCCATCTGCACTGTGAAGCACCGTCCAATGAGTTCTGAAGCATTTGGCTGAATATGAGCAGAAAATATTGGCTGAATATGAGCAGATAATATTGCCCGAAACACTTCAGAATTCATCCTGCTGCTTTTGTCAGCAGTCACATCATAAATCAATAGAACCAGTTCCATTGGCAGCCATACATGTCCACGCCATGACACTACCACCACCATGCTTCACTGACGAGGTGGTATGCTTAGGATCATGAGCAGTTCCTTTCCTTCTCCATACTCTTCTCTTCCCATCATTCTGGTACAAGCTGATCTTGGTCTCATCTGTCCATAGGGTGTTGTTCCAGAACTGGGAAGGCTTTTTTAGATGTCGTTTGGCAAACTCTAATCTTGCCTTCCTGTTTTTGAGGCTCACCAATGGTTCACATGTGGTGAACCCTCTGTATTCACTCTGGTGAAGTCTTCTCTCGATTGTTGACTTTGACACACATACACCTACCTCCTGGAGAGTGTTCTTGATCTGGCCAACTGTTGTGAAGGGTGTTTTTATCACCAGGGAAAGAATTCTTCAGTCATCCACCACAGTTGTTTTCCGTGGTCTTCCGGGTCTTTTGGTGTTGCTGAGCTCACTGGTGCATTCCTTCTTTTTAAGAATGTTCCAAACAGTTGTTTTGGCCAAGCCTAATGTTTTTACTATCTCTCTGATGGGTTTGTTTTGTTTTTTCAGCCTAATGATGGCTCGCTTCACTGATAGTGACAGCTCTTTGGATCTCATCTTGAGAGTTGACAGCAACAGATTCCAAATGCAAATAGCAGACTAGAAATGAACTCTGGACCTTTTATCTGCCCATTGTAATTGGGATAATAAGGGAATAACACACGCCTGGCCATGAAACAGCTGAGAAGCTAATTGTCCCATTACTTTTGGTTCCTTAACAAATGGGAGGCACATATGCAAACTGTTGTAATTCCTACACCGTTCACCTGATTTGGATGTAAATACTCTCAAATTAAAGATGACAGTCTGCAGTTAAAGCACATCTTGTTCGTTTCATTTCAAATCCATTGTGGTGGTGTATAGAGCCAAAAATGTTGACTGTATGTTCTGAATGAGGAGAGTAGAGAGAGAGTCTGAAGGACACCGCTGGTGGTGGCTAATCTTACCTGAGAACAAAAAGATCAGATATGTTTAAATCCAACAGGTCTTCGTACAGCATTAAAACAAAGTGGTTGAGTGAATCGACTTCGGATCTATGATCCGACGCTTAATTCACTCAACACTAATCTATATTTAAACAAAAAACATAACATCCTGCAGTTTTTGCACTGGCCACTAAGCCTAATAAAAGGTCTGTACAGATCACTTTACTGCAGTTATCTGCTTATCTGGCATTCTAATCCTGCCTGTAATGATATCACCTTTGTGTATAGATAAGACAGGATCCACCATTCACAATAGGTGATTATCAATGCTTATCTATTCATTACTTTTACAATGACCTCTGTTAGGTCACACAGCACATTTCCTTTGAAACAAGACCAAGACCATCACCCATTAGAGCCCTTAGAGGTCTCAGTGAAAACTGCATATACCTGCAGCTTTCGTTCCCCCACTCCATTTCTAAGTGCTCTTGCAATTTACTGTGACTAGAGCCTCAATCTTTGTCTTGTTTTTAAGCTGTTTTTAAAGCAAGATGGCTACCAGCAGAAAACAGCCCTCCCACTTTAGCTGGATAAGATGTCTTCCAGCATGGAGGAGGAGCGTGGGGAAGTGCTGACAGGCTGCACAGAGGAGAGAGATTCTGTGTTCCTATGTAACTCTACATGTCCTCTTCTTTTTTCATAGTAATAAAATACAATTTAGAAAAAAATGCTAATTTTTGGAGGGCTGTTCTGAATTTTTCATTAATACCATTTTGGAGTGTGTATAAATTTTTGATCACTTTTTGTTTATTATTTTTATTTTTTTAGGCCATTTAGTTTATGCCATTTGTAATATGAGATAAATACATACATATATATATATATATATATAATATTTTAATAGTTTGGTCATTTTTATACGTGGCGATGCTAATGATCTTTATTTTTTATTTGTAAGATGATTTGATGTATTTTTACAGTTTTTAAAACTTTAACAATAATTTTTAGTCTCCCTAGGTACTTTTGATTGTCTGATCACTTCTACTGTAGGCTGCAATGATTTACGATTGCAGTCTAAGTGAGAATCAGCAAGTTCCCATCAAGCCCTACCACAGGCAGGGCTTGATCGAAATTTTACTATTGTATGCTGCCATAGCAAATGGATGGCTCCCACAATCTTGTTGCGGAGAAGTATTTCGGTCACTGGGACACTGTGCTTATGGTAAAGGACTGCTAAGATGCCACAGTTGCAATTGAATATAGAATCTGATGAGTTAAAAAAAAGTTTGTGATCGGAGTTGTCTGTGATCGGAGTTTGTGTAAAACAGCAGAAACCCTACGGCATTAGCTCTCGTCAGCTTCTGAGTGGGAGCCATCTTTAACCCCTTTCCGATCCATGACGTACTACTACATCATGGAAACCACTGCGTTCCCGCAATTTGACTTAATAATACGTCATGGTGATCGGGTGGACACGCGATCACTGCAGGGGTCCGGAAGTCCCTAGTAGCCGGATTAACCCCTTCTATGCCGCGGTCCGCACTGACCGCGACATAGAAGGGGTTTGTGTCGGGTGAGGGAGCGCATAGAATCCCCGCGCTGCTGTGGCAGGGACTCGATGTGTCATAAGGCAGCTCGATATCGTGCAGAGGCTGCCCAATGCCTTGCATGGCATCGGGACCTTCTTCGGGTGCCAAGGAGATCCAGCCTCAGGCTGGGTCTCCTAGGCAACCTGTTCATGTACTACTCACTGTAGTACACGAACAAGCATTGCATTACAATACAGATGTATTGTAATGCATTGCAGAGGGGATCAGACCCCCAAATGTGAACATCAGAAATAAAGTAAAGAATTTTATATAATATTGTCCTAATGTGCGTGTACTCTCACCTCGGTGGGATGTTTTGCTCTTTTTATCTCCTCTGTATTTATGTAATTTTGTACTTTTTGTAAAATTAAATAAATAATAATAAAAAAGAAATAAAGTAAAAAAAAGTGTTTTTAATAAAATTAATAAAGTAAAAAAAACGAGAAAAAAACGCCCCTTTCCCCTTATTTTATTATAAAAAACAGAAAAAAACCCACATATATTAGGTATCGCCGCGTCTGTAATGACCGGCTCTATAAATATATCGCATGATCCACCGTGTCCGATAAACACCATAAAAAATAAAATAAAAACGGTGTAAAAGAAAGCTATTTTTGTCACCTTACATCACAAAGTGCAACACCAAGCGATCAAAAAGGCGTATGTCCCACAAAATGGTATCAATAAAACCGTCACCTCATCCCGCAAAAAATAAGCCCCTACCTAAGACAATCGCCCAAAAAATAAAAAAACTATAGCTCTCAGAACATGGAGACACTAAAACATAATTTTTCTTTGTTTCAAAACTGCTATTGTGCTAAAGTGAAATACATAAAAAAAATACATATTAGGTATCGCCACATCCGTAACAACCAGCTCTATAACAATATCACATGACCTAACCCCTCAGGTGAACACCATAAAAAAAAATATATAAAAACTGTGTAAAAAAAAAAGCCATTTGTCACCTTACATCACAAAAGTTACAACACCAAGCGATCAAAAAGGCATATACCCCCCCAAAATAGTACCAATTAAACCGTCACCTCATCCTACAAAAAATGAGTCCTTACCTAAGACAATTGGTCAAAAAATTTTAAAGCTATGGATACACTAAAATATCATTATTTCGGTTTCAAAAATGCTATTATTGTGTAAAACTTAAATAAATAAGAAAAAGTAGACATATTAGGTATTGACACGTCCATAACAATCTGTTCTATAAAAAAGTCACATGACCTAATCCCTCAGGTAAATGCTGTAAAAATAAATAAATAAAAACTGCGCCAAAACAACCAATTTTCTCGTCACCTTGCCCCATAAAGTGTAATAATGAATGATCAAAAATCATATGTACCCAAAAATGGTACCAATAAACACATCAACTCTTCCTGCAAAAAAACGAGCCTTTGCACAAGACGATCGGCAGAAAAATAGGGCGTTCAGAAAATGGAGATCCAAAAACCAAATTTTTGTTTTAAAAAATGATTTATTATGTAAAACTGAAACAAACATAATAGAAAGTAGATATATTTGATATTATTGCGTCCGTAACAACCTGCTCTATAAAAATAGCGCATGATCTAAACTGTCAGATGAATGTTGAATGTTGTTAAAAATAAAAACGGTGCCAAAACATCCATTTTTTTTGTTACCTTGCCAAAAAAAACGTAATATAGAGCAATAAAAAATCATATGTACCCTAAAATAGTACCAATAAAACTGGCACCTTATCCCGTAGTTTCCAAAATGTGGTCACTTTTTTGAGTTTCTACTGTAGAGGTGCATCACGGGGGCTTCAAATGGGACATGGCCTCTAAAAACCAGTTCAGCTAAATCTACCTTCCAAAAACCATATGGCGTTCCTTTCCTATTGCGCCCTGTCGTGTCCCCGTACAGCAGTTTACGATCACATGTAGGGTGTTTCTGTAAACTACAGAATCAGGGTAATAAATATTAAGTTTTATTTGGCTGTTAACCCTTGCTTTGCTACTGGAAAATATGGATTAAAATGTAAAATCTGCCAAAAAAGTGAAATTCAGAAATTTCAGCTCCATTTTCCATTAATTCTTGTTGATCACCTAAAGGGTTAACAAAGTTAGTAAAATCAGTTTTGTATACCTTGAGGGGGGGAGTTTGTAAAATGGGGTCATTTTTGGATGGTTTCTATTATGTAAGCCTCACAAAGTGACTAAAGACCTGAACTTTCCGAAAAATTTCAAGATTTGCTTCCAAACTTCTAAGCCTTTTAACGTCCCCAAAAAATAAAATGTCATTTTCAAAATGATCCAAACATGAAGTAGACATATGGGAAATTATATGAGGTATTACTAGATATTATAAAAGTAGAGAAATTGAAATTAGAAAATTTGGGAATTTTTCAAAATCTTTGGTACATTTGGGATTTTTTCACAAATAAAGGTGAAATATATTGATTCAAGTTTATGACTATCATGAAGTACAATGTGTCACGAGAAAATAATCTCAGAATTGCTTGGATAAGTAAAAGTGTTCCAAAGCTATTACCAAATAAAGTGACACATGTCAGATTTGCAAAAAATGGTCTTGGCAGGAAGGTGAAAACAGGCCCGGGGTTGAAGGGGTTAAAGACCCTACATCTGCTGTACATGTACAGCAGATATTGGGAAGGGGTCTAAATACACCAACATACATTGCACATATATTTTTTTGAAGTTGCAAAAAATTGAAGTCTAAGGGAGAAAAACATCAGAGCATGGTGTGATTTAGAAAAAAAAAAACGCCATTGACACAAAAAAATGCACCTAAAGGGTGAAAAAAACAACATTAAAAAAACATGTTCTGCATTTTATATTTTCCATAGACTTCCATGCAACATAACTTGTGTTTTGATCCAGAGTTGTTCTGTCATGGGAAATACAATTATTTACTAAAACAGACAGATCCTCTCAAAAATGTCTAGTTTTATAATGGGGCTTCATTAGCCAATGTTAGGGTGTACTGTCGGTGTTGGGCTCGTACTTGATGTTCAATAGAGCAATAGCATGCATAATATATAATATACAGACTTTTTATTGAAGACTCTCGAATTAAGCCAACTAAAGATGAAAAATGAGCCACTTGACACTAATTCCCAGGCTTGAGACACCTGTCTTGGTGTAATCAATGACGGTCATTAGGGATATTTTCTCCAATCTTTCTTTATTTCATATTTAATTTTAGTACATGGATCACTGTGGCAAAGGTGGTGAATTATGTGGTAAATGGAGGATGTATCTTGTGACTAATGCTGTGTATATGGAAAATGGCAGCTATTGCAGTGAGAACACTTAATAACCTCTTTCCCTCCAGCAATCAATGAGTTAATGTAGGTGGTGGTTAAGGGGTGAAGAAGGGGGGGGCTCATGGTTTTAACTTGCTGACTGTGATGGTTTCAGACAGAAATTAAACCTCATACATAATCCTTTTGATATTGCTAGCTCTTCTCAGTGATTCATCAAACCATAGAGATGAATGACCAGCAATTAACGCAAATAAATGAGTGGAAGCCAGCAGATGGTGAATTAATGCAAGGCTGTGAGGAAAGCATAGAGACTTCCAAGATGCCTACTGGATCCCTGTCTTGTTCATATAGCTTGGCACAATAGTACAGTCAAGGATAATTCCAGCAGCATCATTTCCTACTACCGTCGTGTAGTAACCACTCTAATACTCTTCAAACTTATAAAAGCTAAAAACTGAGCAGTTTATTTACATTTTGTACAATATTCCCATAATTGGTTTAAGCAGGACAGAGGCAAAATGACAGCAAATCCTATGGATTAGGTGCTTTTTTAAAAGAAAGGTTGTATATTGTGTTTGCATCCAGCTGGAAAATACATTTGGGAGGAGCATAGATGCTATTATCCAATCAGCATCCTTGCTCGGCCGCTGCCAGACAGGATCCTCCTATGCTGTCCTTTTCAGTTGGGCACAGTTAATCTTTTTTTGCTAACCTATTAACTTTTGGGTTGCATGAGCCTTGTTTCAATTGCTGCTGACTTGTAAGATTGTCCCGGGCTTCTGTTAACAGGTCAGCAGTCAGCCTGCTGAAGCGAACTAAGGAGCAGAATTTGTCATTTGTGGTGACTTTGGTTTGTGGTCAGTTTTATGCCTATCTTTGCTTTGTGAGGTTGCACTAAATTTATGAAATGGTGCACAGTAATCATATGGGGCAGTGTTGTGTATGCCTATTTTTGTGAAAGTACACCAGGGGTTGCCTGTGTGGAGATGCAACTTCAAGAGTGTGCAAAGCAGTAATCAAAGCAAAAGGTGGCTACTTTGAAGAACCTAGAATATGACATATTTTCAGTTGTTTCACACTTGTTTGTTATGTGTATAATTCCACATGTGTTAATTCATAGTTTTGATGGCTTCAGTGTGAATCTACAATTTTCATAGTCATGAAAATAAAGAAAACTCTTTGAATGAGAAGGTGTGTCCAAACCTTTGGTCTGTACTGTACATTAGGTAAGCTCTTAACCATAACCTGACGTATAAAAGCGCTGAGTTACATTGCGGTCTGCTGCTGCTCCCCCGTGGCACTGCAGATCGCTGTGATTGTGCTCTCATTAGACAGCTGTAGTCACAGTAAGGATCCCGGAGACCAGGCAAAGTGGTCTCCCTGATGGCACCACTGTGTACAACGATCCATTGCACTGTAAAGTCAAAAAGCCAGCAGGATATGCTCTTGATGTGAGAGCTCCCCTGCTGGCTGTAAATAAACTTAACTGTGAGCCTGCAGTCTGCGCATTACCCCCTTACTGCCCTGACTGTGCAGGAAGGGGTTAATTTATTTTTTCAGAAAAAAATAATTAAAAAAAGTTGAAAAAATTTAATAAAATGAAATAAAGAAAATACAAATATTTTAAAGTTAGAGCTATAGTTACTAGTTTAAGCAATAGTATAGCAGACTACACACCCATGTACACATTCCCCCCACTTTTTTTGTATATAAAAAAAATTGATATTTATTTTAGCAATAGTATAGCGACTTAAGTGTAAAATACACAAACGTACACACATTTTAACTTTAGAAAATGTTTTGTCTTGAAATCTTTTGTAATAGAAAAACATTATAAGAAAATAAAACTATACGGTACATTTTTTCATAATTTTTCCTTAAATATATTTTTAAATATTATATCCATTATCTAATGGCACAAAAGAAAGGTCTAAGGTGTTTCGTGAAAAATAATATCAAATGCATGTGGGTGGGCTCAGAAGTTAGTTATTTGCTGTTAGATAGGCCCATTGCTAAAACTGAAAAATTGGCCTGGTAATGAAGGAGGATAAACACTGTAATGAAGTATTATTAATAATAATAATAATAATAATAATAATAATAATATTCAGATGATACAGTGTTAACTATTACTTTCCAGAGCTGATTTTTTTTTTTTTCAACAAAGACTGACATGTTGCATTAATTCTCTAAACATGATGCAATTATACTATCTTACTAAAAAGGAGCAGAAAACAAAAGAGCGTGGTAAGATTATACAGCGTTGGTGGCATTCACTAGGACTCTTTCTCAGACGTCCTGATAAATAGATGCCTGAGGAAATGACATGAACTCTCTAGAAAGCTTCCATCTGATTATACCATATGGCCAACAAAGGTATCATCTTTACCCGCTCCTTTGATTGTTTTCCCCTTACAAATTGCATTTTCTGTTGGTGAACAAGGTTCCGCGCTCAGCTTGCCGAAATGTGATCTGGCTATGATTTCAATATGAAAGTGTAACATGTTAGCATTTCACAGACTTGATGTAAAGAACTGACTTTGCTAAATGGTTTGAGGGCATGGGTGGAACACTTGGGAAATGAACTATTAACGGGCTGTTTTATCTCTACCTGAACATTATAATTCCCCACTATTTATCACACTGTTTTACAAATTACAGCGAGAATGATATCTGATGACATTGAGTAATCCTGAGTAATCCAGTAAAATGTACAGCCTAGTAG
The DNA here is from genome assembly GCF_905171765.1 of Bufo bufo. Classification (NCBI taxonomy): domain Eukaryota; kingdom Metazoa; phylum Chordata; class Amphibia; order Anura; family Bufonidae; genus Bufo; species Bufo bufo. The sequence continues at coordinate 140,992,148 of NC_053390.1, read as the reverse complement.
ATAATTGGACCTATTGTTGCTCTTCACATCTTCACTAGGCATGCACAGGAGACAGGAGCCACAGGCTAAATATGCTGCCTATTGTCTAGTTCACAAAATAAAAGCTACTAGCATACATGGTTTTTAATTTACCCATTTGCATTGATTTAAAAAAAAAAAGTTACACTATGTGTAGTTGTCACTACGTAAAATTCAAGGCAATTTATAGTCTCTCCAGTATAATTAAAGGGAAGGTTTTCTCAGTAGGGTTGAAGGACCAATAGACGGTATCATTAACTGTAACTTGTTTATTTTTCCCATTACATTATTACTGCTTTGATACAATTACCCTACAATGGTTTCTTTTTGGCTTTTGATATAATGTTCATCTTTCTATTTGGTTTTTAATAGGTTTTCCAATTTTTTGTAACTCATCTTTGACCAAAAGCCAAAAATTCTGTCTAATGTACTTGTCTTTTAAATTTTTCACAATTTTCAAAATTATCTCTTTAACCCCTTCCCGACCAGAGCCGTAATAGTACGGCGCTGCAGGAAGTGACTACTCGGCCAACGCTGTAGTACTACGGCGCGCGCTTGGGCGGGTGCAGGATCTGCGCCCCTCCCGATCAGCTGCAGAGGACCGGCTGTTCCCTTTAGCCAGACCACTGCGGTATGCGACAGCATGGGTGATAACACCGATGCCGGTGCATTAACCCTCACTATGCTGTGATCAGCGCTGATTGTGGCATGTGCAGGGTGTGTGGAGGGAGGAAGCTCCCTCCCCTTCCCCATCGGGTCCCCGTGCTGCTGTGACGGGGACCCGATGGCAGGGAAGGCAGCCTGATGCCTTCCACAGGCATCGGGGCTGCCTTCTATGTAAGCCTGTGAGATCCAGACCCCTGGATCCCACAGGCAGGAAGGCTGTAAGTGTATTACAGTGTGTACATAAGTATTGTAATGCATTGTACAGGGGATCAGACCCCCAAAAGTTGTGGGGAAAAAAGTTTTAAAAAAAAGTTAAACTAAAGTTTTGCATAATAAAAAGATGTTTCAAGTAAAAGAAAAAGTGTTCTTTTCCCATAATAAGTTATATATATATATATATTTATTTTTATTTTTTTTTAAATAGGAAAAAAAAGAAAAGTATACATATTGGGTATTGCCGCGTCCTTATCGACCGGCTCTATAAAAATATCACATGATCCACCCTGTCATCACCAGGGGAAAAAAAAGGCAGTCAGAAAATAACAAAACAAAAACAAGATTTCATTCTATTAAAAAATGCATTTACTGTGTAAAATTTAACAAAAATAAAAATTATAGACATATTGGATATCGCCGCGTCCGTAACAACCTGCTCTATAAAAATATCACATTATATATCCCCTTTTTTTACCTTACATCACAAAAAGTATAATACCAAGCAATCAAAGTCTTATGTACCCTAAAATGGTACCAATGAAAAGGTTACCTCATCCCGCAAAAAATTAGCCCCCACATAAGACAATCACTCAAAAAATAAAAACCAATGACACTCGTAAACCAGTCCATCAAAATCTGCACTGCAAAAGCCATATGGCGCTCCTTCTGTTCTGAGTCCTGCCATATGCCCCCACAGCAGTTTACCACCACATATCTTGTGTTGCCGTATTCAGGAGAAAATGGGTGACAAATTATGGGGTGCTTTTTCTCCTGTTAGCCCTTGTGAAAATGAAAAATTTGGGGCTAAAACAACTTTTTATTGGAAGAAATGAAACTTTTCATTTTTACAGCCAAGTGTTTTCAAATTCCGTAAAAACGCTTAGGGGGTCAAAGTGTTCAGTATCCCCCTTAATATATTCTTTGAAGGGTGTAGTTTCTAAATAGGGTCACTTTTTTGAGGGTTTCCACTGTAGGGATATGTCAGGGTCTCTTCAAATACAAAATGGTGCCCAAAAAACATTTTAGCAAAATCTGCCTCCAAAATCCATATGGCGCTCCGTTCCTTCTGACCACTGCCACGTGCCCACAGAGCAGTTTACCACCACATATGGGGTATTGCTGTAAACTGCAGAATCAGAGTAATTCATATTAAGGTTTAGTTTGCTGTTGCCCCTTGCTGTGTTGCAAGAAAAAATTGATTAACACGAAAAACTGCATAATTTTTTTTTTTTACATTTTGCCTCTATTTTACTTTAATTCTTGTGGAACACCTAAAGGGTTAACAAAGTTTGTAACATCAGTTTTGAATAATTTGAGGGGTGTAGTTTCTAAAATGGGGTCATTTTGCAACAGGCATCTCCCCCTAGGGCCCTGTATATAATCCGCTTCCCAGGTGTAGGAAATGCTGAGTGGTAAGCTGCGGCCTAAAATGTCTCTTTGTGTGTCACGGTGCTCCTACCTGGATACCGCTGTACCCCAGGCTTTGGCTCAGAAGCAATAAATAGAGGGAATGTAATGACCGGCGTCACGCACAGGGAGGAAAAAGGGAAAGCCCAGCCCAAGGGAGAGGGAAAGGTGGTGACCGCTAACTCACCTTGCGGCTGGCACCTGACTGCCCTGACGTCCCTAGACGGGTTCCTCACCCGTGCGGCGATCACGTGCCTAAACCCTGGCTTTCCCTAAAATGAGCCCTAGATAGTGGCCGGTGGGATCGCTAGTCCGCACCACTGTCACTAAGAGGGAAACACCAGGGAGAGGACAGACAAACACATACACCCAGGTGGGTGACCACAATAGACCACAAAGGTCCAACAGGGATCCGGAGGGTAGCGTTCTGGACCAACTACCAGAGAACGCAGCAACACAGCTCCAGAGGGTCAGAATAGATGTCCAGGCAGGAAGCTCTATATCTGGCAACCAGAGAAGTGTGAGAGGGGAATATAAGGAGGTTTGGGAGTGCTGGACAAGGAACAGCTGAGGAGAAGGAGCTACGGATCCCTGAGTGAGCCAAAAGGGTTTGCAAAGCAAACCCAGAAAGCCACCACAAGGAAACAGCCCTATCTTACATAGAACGTGCAGCCAACCGCTGCGACTTCCTGACCCCGGGTACAACGGAGTCAGGCGTGGCTCTTGACACCCTCGTGACAGGGAATAATTGAGGGATAAAAGAATAACTTGAGTCCAGACCTTTGAGATGAAGTTCAACAGCAGCTTTACTTTGAATAAACGTTCTCCAAAACAGTTTACAGGCTTTGTCTTGGTTCCAGCAGGCTTTAGCATGAAACTGGCAGGCAAAATTCCACACTGCTACATCTGTTACTCTCTGAATCTGCTGTACTGACAGTCTGGCTGTATAACTCAGCTTCTTCTGTATGCTGCACTTCACTTTGTAGTCTGACTCTAGGTTATGCCAGGGAACTTTCCTCCTGGCCCCTGCGGCTTCAAGCTTTGGCCTCCATGGCCAGCAGAGCTTAAGGTGCTCTGGCTGGCTTGGGCACATCCAGCAGAGACGTGCCCCTGCACACCCTTCCCCCTAGCTGGGGGTAAACTAGACTGACTACAACTTCTGTCCCACCCTTCCTGCAGGAAGTAGTATTCGCCAACCTCTCTCCAGAGGGTAGGTTAGAATGGAGTGGAAGGTTCCATTCTATCTAAATATAGCTCTGCCGTATTTGCTGCCACCTGCTGGTGAACCAGGCACATTACATGAACAGTTACATAACATTAGAAATGCACAGTGTGGATGACCTGGAATAAATGCATAAGATGACATGAGGTTAGACCAGTAAAGACAGTAGCAAGGTGCAGAAGTGGTAACACCACTCTGGGGTGTTACAATTTATGGGTGGTTTCTATTATGTAAGCCCCTCAAAATCACTTTATAACTGAATTGGTGCTTAAAAAAATGGTTTTGGAAATTTTGTTACAAATTTGAAAAATGGCTGCTAAACTTCTAAGCCTTCTAACGTCCTAAAAAATTAAAATGACATTTACAAAATGATGCCAGACATATAGGGAATGATGACTGATAACTATTTTATGAACCATTACTATCTGTCTTAAAAGTACAGAAATTCGAATTTCGAAAATTGTGAATTTTTCCAAATTTTGGTAAATTTGGGATTTTTTTATGAATAAAGGAAAAATATATTGACTGAAATTTAGCACTGTTGTGAAGTACAATGTGTCACGAGAAAACAGTCTCAGAATGGCCTGGATAAGTAAAAGTGTTCCAGTTATTACCACATAAAGTGACATGTCGAATTTGCAAAAAATGGCCTGGGCAGGAAGGTGAAAATTGGCCCAGGGTAGAAAGGGTTCATAGAAGTGAAGGGAAACAGTCATCATCTGAGGGTTAGTACAGTTGTATCCAGTCTAGGCAATGCTCTGTGAGGTTAACAGTTTGGACTCCAGGTTGTTACCTTTTCTCTACACTGATACATTGTAGCAAATCATCAGAGCAGGAGAAAAAGTTGTGTAGCTGGTGTTTTTATCTCATAGTGAATTGTTTACTTTACATTTACTTGTGAGAAGTATTGGGTTAGTGTTGGTTTTCAGCCTCTGAAAGTAAACAAAGATGTTTCCAACCACTGTCAGCCAGCAGAGATCTTACAAATGTATGTTTGTACAGTATGTATTTATGTATGTACATTTGTGTTTGCCACTTATTTTTGCTTTTAGAGATAATATCCAATTTTTTTTTTTCATTTTTCTTGTATTAGACAGTGATACTACAGATGCGGTATACGTTTCATTCTGCACAGCTTCACTTAAAGGGAACCTGTCATCAACTTTATGCTGAGTATAAAGTAGTGACAGAAATGCTGATTTCAGTGATGTGTCACTCATGAGCTAATAGTAAGTGGTTGCCGAGAACCAGCATCATAATTATTGCAGCACAGGCCTTGAAAAGAGTCAAATCTACCTGAGAAGAGTCCTGGTTATTCATAATCTCCTGCTCTCCCGCCCATCTGCTGATGATTGGCACTTCTCTCCTAGACAGAAAGGGAGAAAACTAGGAAGAAGCCTGTCAGTCATCAGCAGGTGGGCAGGGAGAGCAAGAATTCATGAATAACCTGGACTCTTTTCCAGGCCCAGTCTGCAATGTTTGTGATGTTGGTTCTTGGCAACCACTTACTTTTAACGTATAAATGACAGCCCGATGAAAGCAACTCGCTTGTCTCTACTTTATTCTGCAGTTAGTATGGGCAGCATAACTGTGATGACAGGTTCCCTTTTAACCCCTTCCCGACCAGTGCTGTAATAGTACGGCGCAGCGGGACGTGACTTGCTGCCCAGCGCAGTACTATTACGGCATGCTGATCTTGCGGGTGCAGGAGCTGCACCCGATCAGCTGCAGGGGACCGGCTGTTCCCATTAGCCGGACCCATGCTGTATGTGCCGGTATCGGTGAAAACACCGATGGCGGCGCATTAACCCCTGCTATGCCACGGTCAGCACTGATTGCCACATAGAAGGGGTTAGCTGCGGGTAAGGGACCCGATGGGTGAGAAGGCAGCCCGATGCCATGCAGAGGCTGCCCACTGCCTTGCACGGCATCGGGACCTGCCTTCTACGGGTGCCCAGGAGATCCAGCCTCAGGCTGGGTCTCCTAGGTAACTTGTTAGTGTATTACTCCGTGTAATACACTAACAGGCAATGCATTACAATACAGATGTATTGTAATGCATTGCAGAGGGGATCGGACTCCCAAAAGTTAAATTCAGAAATAAAGGTAAAAAAAAATTTTTTAAGTGTTTTTAATTAAAAAAATTGTTCCAAGTAAACAAAGAAAAAAACGCCCCTTTCCCCTGATTTTATAATAAAAAATAGAAAAAAAACAAAGGAAAAAACACACATATTAGGTATCGTCGCGTCCGTAACGACCGGCTCTATAAATATATCACATGATCCATCCCGTCCACCATAAAAAATAAAAATAAAAACTGTGTTAAAAAAAGCCATCTTTGTCACCTTAAAAAGGCGCATGTCCCACAAAATGATACCAATAAAACCGTCAAAAATGAGCCCCTACATATGAAAACCGCTCAAAAAATAAAAAAAACTATAGCTCTCAGAACATGCAGACACTAAAACATAATTTTTTTGTTTCAAATATGCTATTATTGTGTTAAAATGAAATAAATAAAAAAGTATACATATTAGGTTTTGCTGTGTCCGTAACAACCAGCTCTATAAAAATATCACATGACCTAACCCCTCAGATAAACACCGTAAAAACTGTATCAAAAAAAGGCATTTTTGTCACCTTACATCATAAAAATTGCAACACCAAGCGATAAAAAAGGCATCGGTCAAAAATAATGCTATTATTGTGTAAAACTTAAATAAGAAAAAGTATGCATATTAGGTATTGCCACATCCGTAACAATCTGCTCTATAAAAATATCATATGACCTAACCCCTCAGGTGAACGCTGTAAAAATAAATAAATAAAAACTGTGCCAAAATTACAAATTTTTTGGTCACCTTGCCCCATAAAGTGTAATAATGAATGATAAAAAAATCATATGTACCTACCCAAAACTGGTACCAATAAAAACGTCAACTCTTCTGCAAAAAACTTGCCCATGCACAAGACGATCGGCAGAAAAATAAAAAAAAAAGGGCGTTCAGAAAATGAAGATACAAAAACCTAATTTGTTTTCAAAAATGCTTTATTATGTAAAACTGAAACAAACATCAAAGAAAGTAGACATATTTGATATAAAAATAGCACATGATCTACCCTGTCAGATGAATGTTCTAAAAAATTAAAACGGTGCCAAAACAGACATTTTTTGGTTACCTTGCCTCACAAAAATTGTAATATAGAGCAATTAAAAATCATATGTACCCCAAAATAGTACCCATAATACTGTCACCTTATCCCATAGTTTCCAAAATGGGGTCACTTTCGGGAGTTTCTATTGTAGGGGTGCATCAGGGGGGCTTCAAATGGGACATAGTGTCTAAAAAACAGTCCAGCAAAATCTGCCTTCCAAAAACGATATGGCGTTCCTTTCCTTCTGCGCCCTGCCGTGTGTCCTTATAAGTTTACGACCAGTTTGGCTATTAACCCTTGGTGTGTTAAAAAAAATTATTATCAAAATGGAAAATCTGTCAAAAAAGTGAAATTTAGAAATGTTATCTCCATTTTCCTTTAATTCTTGTGGAACACCTAAAGGGTTAACAAAGTATGTAAAATCAGTTTTGAGTAGCTTGAAGGGTGTAGTTTCTACAATGGGGTCATTTATAGGGGGTTTCCACTATGTAAGCCCCACAAAGTGACTTCCGACCTGAACTGGTCTTTAAAAAGTGGGTTTTGGAAATTTTCTTAAATATTTTACGAATTGCTTCTAAAATTCTAAGCCTTCTAACGCCCTAAAAAAATAAACTATTTACAAAATGATGCCAACATAAAGTAGACATTTGGGGAATGTTAAGTAATAAATATTTTTATGATGTATCACTTTCTGTTTTAAAAGCAGAGAAATTTTAATTTAGAAAATTGCAAATTTTTCAAAATTTTGGGTAAATTTGTGATTTTTTTCATAAATAAAGGTGAAATATATTGACTCAAATTTATGACTATCATGAAGTACAATGTGTCACAAGAAAACAATCTCAGAATGGCTTGGATAAATAAGTGTTCCAAAGTTATTACCACATAAAGTGACACATGTTGGATTTGTAAAAAAATTGGGTAGGAAGGTGAAAACTGGCCCAGGGTAGAAAGGGTTAAAAAGGCTGGAGGAGAATATGCTTCTATATAAACAGACAAGTCATAGAGGAGCAAAGTCTCTTCTGTCCTATAGGCTGTAGCTCCGCAGGAATCCTTTGCTGCAGCCAGACAATTATACATTAGCACAGGGCTCGACAAATCCCAGGTGCCAGGTCGCCATGGCGATCAGGAATTTTGTCCTGGCGCCTGGGTATTTGCCCTCACGTGGCTGCCCCCCAGTAATCCGGGGCGCTCCCGGAACTGCGTCGCCTCTACGTGGACTTCTCGGACAGTCTGGCAGGGAAGGAGTTACCCGGATCCGCCCCGCCCGCTCACTGAATGCTGCTCGTGGCTAGAGACATCAGCTTCTCTAGTGGGCATTCCTTCTCCCTGGCTGTAGCGCTGTCCAATCACAGTGCAGCGCAGGGAGAAGGAACGCCTAGGAGAGAAGCTGATTTCTCCTCCCCATTGCTCCGATAGTAATTAGCATATGGAGCAGGAGACAGTAATGAGGCACGGCGAACGGAGCAACGCTCAGGAATAATAGTAAGTGCTGGGACATCTCTGGGCACCGCTCTGTGTAGCCTGCTTCTTAAATTCTGGACCCATATAAGGTCATCTTTAACACATAATACAGGAGGCACGTGCCGGCAGCAGAATCACATAGCCGGCACCCTGCCTCTGACAGGGAGCTGCGATCAGCCGCAGTTAACCCCTCAGGTGCGGCACCTGAGGGGTTAACTGCCGCTGATCTGCTGCCAGTACCCGCCTCCTGTATTAAGGGTTAATTATCATTGGTGGCGCAGTGCTCCCCCCCCCCATTAAAATCATGGTGGCACAGTCCGCCCGCCCCTCTCAACCCACCAGTATTAAAATCATTGGTGGCAGTGGCCACATTCCCTCCTCTTCATTGGTGGCAGTGGCAGTTCCGATCGGAGCCCCAGCAGTGTAAGTCTGGGGCTCCAATCAGTTACCATGGCAGCCAGGACGCTACTGAAGCCCTGGCTGCCATAGTCGGCTCCCTGCTGCTGTGTGTACAGAGCACAGGGCAGCAGAGAGAGTGTGAGGTCCTATTCACCCTAATAGAGATCTATCAGGGTGAATAGGACAAGGGATTAAAAGATCCCAGGTTCTAGCCCCTAAGGGGGAAATAGTTCTTAAATAAAAAGTGTAAAAAAAAAAAAAACACCAAAATATTAAGTATAAATCACCCCCTTTCCAAAATAAAATATATAAACAATAAATAAACATATCACATATTGCCACGTCAGAAAAGTCCAAACTATTAAAATATTTTAAAAAGCCGGAACAGAAAAAAATAAATAAAACTGCGCTATTCGCCATTTTTTTGTTTTTGTTTATTTTTTCCGCGTGCTATCGAATGGTATCGAGTATCGCAATACTTTTTTATGGTATCGAAATCGAATCAAAAATTTGGTATCGCAACAACTCTACTCTGTACACTGCCACTGTATGTGTTTGTGCGGTTCTGTACACTGCCGCTGTATATGTGTGTGCGGTACTGTACACTGCCGCTGTATATGTGTGTGCGGTTCTGTACACTGCCACTGTATGTGTGTGCGATTCTGTACACTGCCACTGTATATGTGTGCGATTCTGTACACTGCCACTGTATATGTGTGCAATTCTGCACACTGCCGCTGTATATGTGTGTGCGGTACTGTACACTGCCACTGTATATGTGTGTGCGGTACTGTACACTACCGCTGTATATGTGTGTGCAATTCTGTACACTGCCGCTGTATATGTGTGTGCGGTTCTGTACACTGCCGCTGTATATGTGTGTGCAATTCTGTACACTGCCGCTGTATATGTGTGTGCGGTTCTGTACACTGCCGCTGTATATGTGTGTGCGGTTCTGTACACTGCCGCTGTATATGTGTGTGCAATTCTGTACACTTCCGCTGTATATGTGTGTGCGGTTTTGTACACTGCCACTGTATATGTGTGTGTGATTCTGTACACTGCCACTGTATATGTGTGTGCGATTCTGTACACTGCCACTGTATATGTGTGTGCGTTTCTGTACACTGCCGCTGTATATGTGTGTGCAATTCTGCAATTCTGTACACTGCCGCTGTATATGTGTATGCGGTTCTGTACACTGTCGCTGTATATGTGTGTGCAATTCTGTACACTGCCACTGTATATGTGTGTGCGACTGTACACTGCCACTGTATATGTGTGTGCGGTTCTGTACACTGCCGCTGTATATGTGTGTGCGGTTCTGTACACTGCCACTGTATGTGTGTGCGATTCTGTACACTGCCACTGTATATGTGTGTGCGGTTCTGTACACTGCCACTGTATATGTGTGTGCGTTTCTGTACACTGCCGCTGTATATGTGTGTGCAATTCTGCAATTCTGTACACTGCCGCTGTATATGTGTATGTGGTTCTGTACACTGTCGCTGTATATGTGTGTGCAATTCTGTACACTGCCACTGTATATGTGTGTGCGACTGTACACTGCCACTGTATATGTGTGTGCGGTTCTGTACACTGCCGCTGTATATGTGTGTGCGGTTCTGTACACTGCCACTGTATGTGTGTGCGATTCTGTACACTGCCACTGTATATGTGTGTGCGGTACTGTACACTGCCACTGTATATGTGTGTGCGGTACTGTACACTGCCACTGTATATGTGTGTGCGGTTCTGTACACTGCCGCTGTATGTGTGCGCGGTTCTGTACACTGCCGCTGTATATATGTGTGCGACTGTACACTGCCACTGTATATGTGTGTGCGGTACTGTACACTGCCGCTGTATATGTGTGTGCGGTACTGTACACTACCGCTGTATATGTGTGTGCGACTGTACACTGCCACTGTATATGTGTGTGCGGTTCTGTACACTGCCGCTGTATATGTGTGTGCGGTTCTGTACACTGCCACTGTATGTGTGTGCGATTCTGTACACTGCCACTGTATATGTGTGTGCGGTACTGTACACTGCCACTGTATATGTGTGTGCGGTACTGTACACTGCCACTGTATATGTGTGTGCGGTTCTGTACACTGCCGCTGTATGTGTGCGCGGTTCTGTACACTGCCGCTGTATATATGTGTGCGACTGTACACTGCCACTGTATATGTGTGTGCGGTACTGTACACTGCCACTGTATGTGTGTGTGCAATTCTGTATACTGCCGCTGTATATGTGTGTGCGGTACTGTACACTGCCGCTGTATATGTGTGTGCGACTGTACACTGCCGCTGTATATGTGTGTGCGACTGTACACTGCCGCTGTATATGTTGTTAATGCCCATGTTGTTTGGTTCTAGACTTCTTTATATGTTCATTTAAGAGGTGTTATTTTTGTCGCTGAAAATAAGGCTTTATAAGGTAAAAAAAAAAAAAAAACGGCTCCTAACTTTTTTAGCTGGCTCCTAGATTCCAAGGAAATTTGTCAAGCCTTACATTAGCACCATATACTTTTGTGCCTAAAAACTAGTTATTATATCCCCATTGAAAGGGAGTGTCAATAACACTGCTGTCCACCATGCTTTTTACCGATATACATTAATTCTAGATTAAACAGGTGCGTCACCTCCAGATGGCTTCCTTCTCTTTTCCATGCACGTACTTTATAATAAAACCCGTCTATTTATTTTCATTGCCCTGGGATACAAAATGAAGCTTCTCTCTGGACACAATTGTCTTCTCAACAAAGGCCGCAGAGGATCTGTGTTGTATCCCATGACTGCAATGTAACAATTCTGCCCGATAACAGATAAATAGCTTAAAAGCCCTGGACAAAAACTAGGAACGACTGCATTTAATATAAATCACTGGAAAGATTCACATACTAGAGTTTAATTGCAAGATAACTAAACCTGGTAGAAAATGAAGGGAATAAATCTGTTTGCTGGTGTATCACTCCTATACGTACATATAGCAGCAGTCACGTATCAGTAGTGTTGTTTCTATGATGTTCTTTTTTTTGCCTAAAACACATTGATATATGAACCCCATATTTTTTGCCTACAGTTCACACTATAGGAGACAATTATTTATCTTGCGGATTGTATTGCGCCAACATATTCTGCAGTGCTTGACAGACATTGCCACCATTTACATAAGACTACTTTCACACTGGCGTTTTGGCTTTCCGTTTGTGAGATCCGTTGAGGGCTCTCAAAAGGATCAATTTTGCCCTAATGCATTCTGAATTGAAAACGAATCCACTCAGAATGCATCAGTTTGCCTCCGTTCAGTCACCATTCCGCTCTGGAGGCGGACACCAAAACGCTGCTGCCTGTCCGCCTGACGAAGCGGAGCCAAACGGATCCGTCCTGGCACACAATGTAAGTCAATGGTTACGGATCTGTTTTCTCTGACACAATCTGGCACAATAGAAAACGGATCCGTCCTCCATTGACTTTCAGTGGTGTTCAAGATGGATCCGTCATGGCTATAGAAGACATAATACAACTGGATCCGTTCATGATGGATGCATGCGGTTGTATTATTGTAGTGGAAGCGTTTTTGCAGATCCATGATGGATCCACAAAACGCTAGTGGGAAAGTAGTCTTAGCCAATGCCCCCAATAGGGCTTGCAATCTAAGAGCCAATGAAAGGAGCAATTATTGCTCACAAATTAATCGTTGCCAGCTCGATAGCTGCATATGCATGCAACAATAGATGGGGATTTATGGGGGCTGAACTAATACGATAGTTCAGTATCATACAGTTTCCTTGTTTGTTGAGAGTACATCCCAGTTTACACAGGGTAATGTGCTACCTGCAAATGAGGGTTTTAAGTGCCACATGAAAAGACCAAGATCACCCAATGAAGGAGCCAGGGGCGTAACTACCATAGCGGCAGACCATGCGACTGCTATGGGGCCCAGGGCAACAGGGGGCCCAGTCTTAGTTGGGATTATCTCCTCTTCTACTGGGGTGAAAACTTGGTCAGGACTCTACACTCTAAGGCCCCTTTCACACGGGCGAGTATTCCGCGCGGATGCGATGCGTGAGGTGAACGCATTGCACCCGCACTGAATACCGACCCATTCATTTCTATGGGGCTGTTCACATGAGCAGTGATTTTCACGCATCACTTGTGCGTTGCGTGAAAATCGCAGCATGCTCTATATTCTGCGTTTTTCACGCAACGCAGGTCCCATAGAAGTGAATGGGGTTGCGTGAAAATCGCAAGCATCCGCAAACAAGTGCGGATGTGGTGCGATTTTCACGCACGGTTGCTAGGAGATGATCGGGATGGAGACCCGATCATTATTATTTTCCCTTATAACATGATTATAAGGGAAAATAATAGCATTCTGAATACAGAATGCATAGTAAAACAGCGCTGGAGGGGTTAAAAAAAATAAAATAATAATTTAACTCACCTTAGTCCACTTGATCGCATAGCCCGGCATCTCCTTCTGTCTCCTTTGTTGAATAGGACCTGTGGTGAGCATTAATTACAGGAACAGGACCTTTGATGATGTCACTCCGGTCATCACATGGTACGTCACATGATCTTTTACCATGGTAATGGATCATGTGATGACCGGAGTGACGTCATCAAAGGTCCTGTTCCTGTAATTAATGCTCACCACAGGTCCTGTTCAGTAATGGAGACAAAAGGAGATGCCGGGCTACGCGATCAAGTGGACTAAGGTGAGTTAAATTATTATTATTTTTTTAACCCCTCCAGCGCTGTTTTACTATGCATTCTGTATTCAGAATGCTATTATTTCTCCCTTATAACTATGTTATAAGGGAAAATAATACAATCTACAGAACACCGATCCCAAGCCCGAACTTCTGTGAAGAAGTTCGGGTTTGGGTACCAAACATGCGCGATTTTTCTCACGCGAGTGCAAAGCGCATTACAATGTTTTGCACTCGCGCGGAAAAATCGCGGGTGTTCCCGCAACGCACCCGTACATTTTCCCGCAACGCCCGTGTGAACCCAGCCTAAGGCCTCTTTCACACGGGCGTGTCCGGATTAGGTCCGGATGCGTCCCGGTGCATTGCGGCAATTGCAGTCAGTTTTGTAGGAACGCAATTGCAGTCAGTTTTGACTGCGATTGCGTTCAGATGTTCAGTTTTTATCGCGCGGGTGCAATGTGTTTTGCACGCGCGCAATGAAAAACCGACTGTGGTACCCAGACCCAAACTTCTTCACAGAAGTTCAGGTTTGGGTTAGTTGTAGTGTAGATTGTATTATTTCCCCTTATAACATGGTTATAAGGGAAAATAATAGCATTCTGAATACAGAATGCATAGTACAATAGGGCTGGAGGGGTTAAAAAAATTTTTAACTCACCTTAATCCACTTGTTCGCGCAGCCGGCATCTCTTCTGTCTTCATCTGTGAGCAATAGGACCTTTGATGACGTCACTGCGTTCATCACATGATCCATCACCATTGTGATGGATCATGTGATGAGCGTAGTGACGTCATCAAAGGTCCTATTGCTCACAGATGAAGACAGAAGAGATGCCGGCTGCGCGAACAAGTGGATTAAGGTGAGTTAAATTATTTTAAAAAATATTTTAACCCCTCCAGCCCTATTTTACTATGCAGAATTTTACTATTCAGAATGCTATTATTTTCCATTATAACCATGTTATAAGGGGAAATAATAATGATCGGTTCCCCATCCCGATCGTCACCTAGCAACCGTGCGTGAAAATCGCACCGCATCCGCACTTGCTTGCGGATGCTTGCGATTTTCACGCAACCCCATTAATTTCTATAGGGCCTGCGTGACGTGAAAAACGCACAAAGAGGAGCATGCTGCGATTTTCACGCAACGCACAAGTGATGGGTGAAAATCACCGCTCTTGTGCACAGCCCCATAGAAATGAATGGGTCAGGATTCAGTGCGGGTGCAATGCGTTCAACTCACGCATCGCATCTGCGCGGAATACTCGCCCGTGTGAAAGGGGCCTAAAGGAACAACTTTTAGAAAATGGTCAATGAAAAGGGTTTAGGCGGGAACCCTTCTGTCCTGTGTGTGGGGCCTGGTTTGATCCTTGCTATGGGGCCCTTACTTCTCTATGTATGCCACTTGAAGGAGCATTTGCAAATGTTGTCCTTGTCAGATTTGGCCCCAGTGCTGCAAGACAACAGTGTGCCCACAGTGGCTCGGTGACATAACATAAGAACATAAGCTTGAAAGCGTTGGTTCTACAAACCTGATGTACAGTATGTGTGACATCACAGAGGTGGAACCCTCAGCAATCTTTACAAGAACAATCGTGGAGGTGTTTGCTTTCAAGACAAAATATTAAGGGGAAAGAGGAGCAGCGGAGGATACAGTGTTCTTGGAGTTGGCAACTGTCCATCATTGACACTAAAATAAGGTCTATTAGCTTAGAAAGTATAGTTTGTAATTGGATTGAAAACTGGCTGAAGGACCATGTCCAGAGAGTTGTGGTCAATGATTTATATTCTGAATAGCCCTCAGTTATAAGAAGTGTACAACTACAAGCTGACTTGGATACCCTGAGTGTTTAGGATAGATGTAAAGTTATGCATCTGGATAGTAATAATCTACATGCATCATACGTCCTGTGAGGTGCAACACTAGAAGACAGTGGCGGACTGGGAAGTTAAAGTGGCCCTGGAAAAAACTAAAAGTGGCCCCATCTTTTAGGTGGGTCCAAAGTGACAAATGGCAGGCAACACAAGTCGGTGTGGCCAGGAAAAGAGAAATACCATAGTGCAGCATAAAATTCCGCCCCAGCAGAACCAAATATCATAGTACAGCATAAAGTACTGCTGCAGTAGAACCAAATACCACAGTGCAGCACAAAACACTGCTGCTCCTACTGCAGTATTCAACTGTATCTCCATCCTGAGGACGGTGATATAGTTGAATTCTGGAGAGCACCTGCACCTGATACTCCTAGCATTAATTAAAGCTGAGAGCATCAGATTATCCCATACCCAGCTGTTGGCCATGATGAGTGCTCAGGTATCCCCCTGAGCATCGGCCCATCAGGGAATTTCCCTGTAGGGTCTATGGCCAGTCCGCCCCTGCTAGAAGAGTCAGCTGTTGAGAACAATCTGGATGTACTTGCAAATCATATACTAAATAACGGCATGCATCACCTGCTTCTAAGGAAAGTAGGATACTGTTGTGTATTAAGTAAAACATAGACTCACAGAACAGGAATATAATATTACTACTTTACAAAGCATTGGTGTGGCCTCATCTGGAATATGCAGTTCAGTTCTGGGCACCAGTCCTTAGAAAGAAGGCCCTGGAGCTGGCAAAGTACAAATAAGAGCAACTAAACTGGTAAGGGACATGGAGGGTCTTAGTTATGATGAAAGATTAAAAGAATTACATTTATTTATTCCTGAGAAGAAGCTCCTAAGGGGGACATGATTAACCTATATTAATATATAAATGGCCACAAAGTTTTTGCTTTAAATATTTTTTTTTTAAAGCAATGTTTTTGCTAAATAAGATATTCAGGTTGTGATTAGCAACAAGGGAATTGACAACTTATGATGCTTTGGTCCTCAGATTACAATCAGCAAACATTAATGAAATCGGCAGCACTAGATTATTTCCATCCAGTATCATCAAAGAGGTCTACTGGTACCCGCAATGTCATGCCTTGGCCCCCAGCCCCCCGCAGACAATAGTATAGAAAAACTGCAGAATAGAATCAGCAGTTAAAGATATACAAGGTTTTATTCACAAAGGATATGGATGATTCGACTCATCTGAATCAAAATGTCGCTATTCTTGGCGAGTAAAAGCTTATATGGCTGTTACTGCAAATTCTGCGCGCTGCATTTCTTCTACACAACACTTTACATCTGGCAGTATGAGTGTAATTACAAACCTGTTTAAAGGCAGTGACGCTGTGTCAGGAGAGCTGTCTACAGCTCTATATCAGTGGTCAGCATAGTCATTGTTGTCTCCCGACAATGCACCTGTTTTCTTCAGGGATTTCTGGCAAATGTTATACACAATAGGCTACTTCTGACAGCCCCTCGACAGAAATAGAGTGATTTACTGAGGAAATTCAAGACTTTAAACAGATTTGTACTACGACAGGAATACTGCAGATGTACTTTAGACTTCACATATCGGCAATGTGAGGAGGACAAGCTGTCCTTTACCTAATCACATAGCACTGCTGGTGCAAAGGACCACATAATAGACTGTGGGGGGTGCTCTCTGTTCTCCTGGCTACAAATCATTTAGCCAGTGTGCATGAAATTATAGAACCACCTTTGTGGGAATGATATTGTGTTCCTCTCATACTAATCATGGTAGAGGTAGACACCTGTTCTCAGAGTATTGTATACGGCCTCTTTCACACTACAGTATGTCCATTTCAGTGTTTTGCGTTCCGTTTTTCACGGATCCGTTGTCCCGTTTTTGGGTTCCGTTGTGTCTCCGTTTCCGTTCAGTATGTCCGCAAAAACGTTTCAGTATGGTTTCCGTATGGTTCCCGTATACGGTCCGTTTTTCACGGATCAAAAACGGAAGCCACCTGTATTTGTGCTCAGCCAAAGTTTGGCAACAAGAAACACATGGCCACAGTGGGCTGGGCCTAGCATTTGTTAATGACGGATCCGCAAAAAACGGATGACATACGGATGACATACGGATGCCTTCCGTATGCATTCCGTTTTTTTGCGGACCCATTGACTTTAATGGAGCCACGGACCGTGATTTGCGGACAAACATAGGACATGTTCTATCTTTCCACGGCACGGAAATACTGAAATACTGAAACGGAATGCACACGGAGACACTTCAGTATTTTTTGCTGAACCATTGAAATGAATGGTTCAGTATCTGTTCCGTATACTGAACTCAAAAAACGTCCAGTATACTGAACGCAAAATACTGTAGTGTGAAAGAGGCCTACAGTGTATAAAAGGACATGTACTGCTATGAGCATCTGCTGTTCAGCTCTCACATGGTTTATCTATTGAACACACAATATATAGTTTGTGTTGTTCATTTTTGGAAGCTATTTTAATTGCACTGTACCAAAAAAGTACTTTGCTCTCCCTTAACCGCTAGTATCGTGATACTATCACTTCATTCCACTTTTACTCCCTCTAAATCCAATTTTCTGACCCTCTTATTTCCATCTTCTGCAGTCTGAAGCACCTTCACATTGGAGTGGATTAACAAGACTCAACAAATATATAGGTTAGATAAAATTTCTAGGTGAACATTTCAAACCCGTTCTTCTTGGACTCCATGAAGAACTTTGTATGAATTAAAGGGGGTATTCCCATCACATACAATGGGGGCATATCGCTAGGATATGCCCCCATTGTCTGATCGGTGCGGGTCCCACCTCTGGAACCCGCACCTACAACGAGAACGGCGTGGGCAGAGCTGTGGCTGGAGGACCCCGGATTTTCCGGGGTCTGTCCACCACCAAGCGCTACTTCCTGCTGCTCCCATAGAAGTGAATGGGAGCGCACCACACAAGCGCGGCCCCTGCTCCCATTCATTTCTATGGGGCAGATGGAAATAGCCGAGCCAGCGCTCGACTATTTTCGGCGGCCCCATAGAAATGAATGGAGGGCGGCTGCGCATGCGCAGTGCGACCTCCGTTCATTTCCCTGCTCCGTTCTCATTGTAGGTGTGGGTCCCAGAGGTGGGACCCGCACCTATCAGACAATGGGGACATATACTAATGATATGCCCCCATTATCTGAGATGGCAAAACCCCTTTAAGACCTGGACTTAATGGAAAACTTCATATGAAAACCTTCATGGTTCTTCTGGATCTCCTGCATCACAAATATCAATATAGTAGACCTTATGCCCTATGCTGTACTCTAGTAGCTATTGGTTTCTGCCATTTTTCATCCAATAATCAGTATACCAACTGTAGTATTTTCATGGTATCGTTCCTTCTCTCCTCCTCCTGTTTTCCACCCTTTCCTATGCCATTTCAACCCTCCTACCCCCCCCCCCCCGCTCTCCCCTCCTTCTTTTGTTCCTAATTTAACTTACTTTATGACTGCAGAAACTAAGCATTTATAAGTGGTCTTTATGCATGATTATGAATCTTTACATGAAACATTTGGGACATACAGTGCACTGTATCTGGTTGTTCTATTGTTTGTTATCTATATATTACCTATAAAGAATTTACAAATAAATGTTTGTGCCGCTTCCTAGAAATCTGGACTAAATGACTTTCCAAGTTCAGGAAAACATTTGTCAAGGTGGAAAATGACATAAAATAAGTTATTTGATATATCCTGCTCCAGGGCTCCCCAGTGGTCTCCATTTACTTGGCTGCAATAGATGATGAGTCCGTCTATCCAGCCAATTTGTTTTAGTGGTATAGGACTCGAGACCACTGATTGGCCGCAGCTGATCTCCCTTGAAAACAAAAGGATCAGGCATGTTGAAACAGCCTGACTTTTCTCACCGCACACAGCTTCAGTTGGGGGATCTATTAAGGCGCGTTTCACACGAACGTGACGGATTGGCTCTGGATGCGTTCAGTGAAACTCGCACCATTTTGCAAACCAGTCAGTTTTGTCTGCGATTGCGTTCAGTTGTTCAGTTTTTTCCACGTGGGTGCAATGCGTTTTGATGCGTTTTTCATGCGTGTGATAAAAAACGGAAGGTTTACAAACAACATCTCTTAGCAACCATCAGGGAAAAACGCATTTAAGCCCCATTCACTTCTATGGGCCAGGGCTGCGTAGAAAACGCAGAATATAGAACATGCTGCGTTTTTCAAGCAATGCAGAACTGGTGTGTGAAAAAAGGCTCATATGCACAGACCCATTGAAATGAATGGGTCAGGATTCAGTGCCGGTGCTATGAGTTCACGTCACACATTGCACTCGTGCGGAAAACTTGCTCGTGTGAAAGAGACCTAACACAATATGCTACATGGTTGGCTGGAGGGTTTGACCAACATTCATCTAATGTGTATGGTGCCCATACACATTAGATTAATCATCCAATGTGTGAGAGAGAATCTAAATCGCACATCCTCATTACTATGCAGTTGGTGTTCCTGAGAGGCTGTGAACAGGTGAGCTCTTTGCACCAGTTCACATGCGGTGCTGGACGGTGGCCATCGCTGCTTTTGTGCCGTGCTGGTGGAGTAATGGGACCCAGGGGCTTGGTGGCTTTTCTGCACAGTGGGTGCTGTGTGGCTACTGGATCCCATTGCCTGCTGGAGCAGTGTGGAGGCGTGGTGGTCACCGCACTGCGCCGCGCCATAGTTAGAGTAGGTCCCCACTTGAAAGGAGGCGACCTTGTCGTGGTAAGTGGGCCTATGCTCTTTGATCAAACTGTATACTAATGCCTCCTAATAGTGCATAGCAAATTTAGGATAATAGTGCTGTATAGCCATTGTTTATCTTGCTTAAATTTAAAACAGTTGTTGTATCAAAAGCATAGTAATGAGGATGTGCGATTTAGATTCTCTCTCACACATTGGACACATTAGATTAATGTTTGACTATTTTATGTGTTTGGGGGTGCCCCGACTCTCCTTGATAAAGAAGAATTGTGAATGTTGAATTTTGCAGCCTTGACCTTTTGTTCTTTGGAGAGTTAAGCTGCCAACAGAGGCTTTCTACACTCTCCCCATTTAGAACATGCAAACTTGGCCAAGCTGAGGCCATGGGGAAAGGGAGCGGGAAGGGGGAGAATAGCTGCTGGTAAAGTCACCTATAGATGTTTCCTTGAAAGTGGTAGATAGAAGCACCTTGACCACCCACTTTATCTCCATTTGGTAGTATACATTATTACTGAGCATGGTAGATATTTTGTAAAATGTTACTCAAGGCATGAAGCCCACAACTTTGTATCAGCTGTTGACCTTTCCAGAGCTAATGTACATTTATTTTTTTACCAGGTGGGAGACCAAAGATATAGCAAGTCTTACAGAAGAGGAAAAGAACTTGATGGAACAGTTGAAAGAGATGATACAGTGTGGACACAAGACTTCCTCAAAACCTTAACGATGACCTTAACATATTCCAGAAACCTTTTACAATGAACAATTTGCCAGTTTGATGGATATTTAAGGACATAGTTACATAGTTGCAAAGTTAGTATGGTTGAAAAAAGTCCATCAAGTTCCACCAAGGGATGGTTGGGGATGGGAATTTTAGGAAAGGGGAGTGAGACAAAGACTCCTACACATTTTCATAAGAATTAATGTTATTTAATTTCATAATTTATGTACGCCTTTTTTTAAAACCATCCACAGTTCCTGCTGTGACCACTTCCTGAGGTAAATTATACCACAGATTAACAGTTCTTATGGTAAAGAAGCCTTAACGCCTCGGGAGACTGAACTTTTTCTTCTCCAGATGGAAGCAGTATCCCCTTATTTCTTGAGGAGATTTTTACATGAAACAGCTTTTCACCATATTTTTTGTATGACCAATTAATATATTTGTACAATTTAATAATGTCCCTTAATGTTCCCCTTAGACGCATCTTCTATAACTAAATAAATATAATTATTTTAATCTTTCCTCATAGCTAAGACCTCCTCCCATAACCCCTTTATCAGTCTTCTTTGTACTTTTTCCAGCTCCAGGGCATCTTTTCTATGGACTGGTGCCCAGAACTGAATTGCATATTCCAGATGCTGATGCACAAAGGCTTTGTAAAGTGGTTATGATACATCTCCCGCAACTCCATGTCTCTTTTAATACATGAAAATGTCCGCCTAGACTTAGAAGCAGCTGATTGACATTGCTTCTGTTACTTAACTAATAAAACATATTTTTTTTTATTCTTTCTCTTGGGAATTATTTCAGTCAGGATTTATACACTTGGAAACCTACATTTAGGTTACAGGGATGGCAATTACCCTGGGCCTCCACCATCTGGGAGCCTTAACGAGGTTGTCCCACAAAAAAATATTTTACAGTTTTTAAACCAGCACCTGGATCTGAAAACTTTTGTAATTGTATGTAATAAAACATTTTGTTTAGCCACCTGCTCTTTGTTCATTTTTTTATTTTTTTGTCCTGCTCACTGAGAAGGCCGCACATGCTCAGTTTCATCCTTCAACTGCCTCCTGAGCTGTGATAGGGAGAGAGCTCCAGCAGAAAAGAGATCTCTAGATCTTTGTGAGAAACAGGACTGGTTCTAGCTTTGTTAGAAAGAAAATGGGCATGGGCGCTGCTCCACTTACCATTCTACAGTGGCTCAGACTTACCCACCTCCCACAAACTCCCTATGGTGGGTCCATCCACCAGGATATTCTGTATGGTCCTCTCCTGCAGGCCATGTCCTCTCCAGTCTACCCGTAGGGCCAGTTTGCACAGGTCCTAATTTTCTCCAGGACCTGTCACCACAAAATGCAATTCAATTGGAAAACACCAATTGATAGAGCAGGAGAAGCTGAGCTGATTGATAGATAGTTTTGTGGGAAAATATTCTGTAAACCTGTAATTTACACATTTATATCTTTGCTTTTTTGCAGCCCTGGAATACCTGTTGGTACAGGGAGGAGGTGTTATCAGTGATTGATAGCATTTTGTGTATGAATGTGCATACAGAGATAGCTGTCAGTCACTGATAACCCCTCCCTCCTGTACCGATAGGTATTCACAGGAAGTGGAAAAAGCAAAGATATGAATGTATAAATTACAGATTTTAGTGAATATTTTTTGCCATAAAACTATATATTAACCGCTTCACGTCCGCCCATAGACTATAAACGTCCTATGGGTGGACGTCTATTTCTGACAGCACGTTTTAAAACGTCCTGTCAGAAATAGCAGCTGCACGCTAATCGTGCAGCTGCTGATCGGGTTGCCCTCTGTCAGTGACAGCAGGGCAACCCTAAGACAAGGCAGGGACAGTTCCCAGGTGTCCCTGCCTTCACGATCGCTGCAGACACAGCGCTCACCGAGCGCTGTGTCTGCAGAGAAGGAAGCGCTGTGCGCTTCCTGTTCCGGCCCGGCGGTCATGTGACCGCCGTGACCGGAGTGTGCAGGGGCTGTGTGAGGTCTCTCAGAGACCTCGATCAGCCCTGCTGTGAGGCTGTACAGCGCTGGATTGCTGCTGTACAGCCTCTCTAGGGGTGCATTTGTCCTGTAACTGGGGCTACTATGTCAGCCCCAGTTACAGGAGAAATCAACAGTGAAAAAAAAAAAGAAAAAGTGAAGCAAATGTCCCCCAGAGGTCTTGTATGACCTTATGGGGGATGAAAAGTGTAAAAAAAAATAAAAAAAATAAAGGGTTGAAAAAATAAAATAAAATAAAGTTTCACATGTAAAAAAAATAAAAAGTTCCCAAGTAAAGAATAAAAAAAAAAAATTAAAAAAATTAAAAATAAAATAAAATAGACATATTTGGTATTGCCGCGTCCGTAAAAACCAGCTCTATAAAAATATCACATGACCTAACCCCTCAAGTGAACACCGTAAAAAAAAAATAAAAAAAAACTGTCAAAACAAGCAATTTTTGTCACCTTGCATCACAAAAGGTGCAACACCAAGTGATCAAAAACGCGTATGTCCCACAAAATAGTACCAATAAAACCGTCACCTCATCCCGCAAAAAATGAGCCCCTACATAAGAAAATCTCTCAAAAAATAAAAAAACTATAGCTCTTAGAACATGGAGACACTAAAACATAATTTTTTTGGTTTCAAAAATGCTATTATTGTGTTAAAGTGAAACAAATAAAAAAAAGTATACATATTAGGTATTGCCGTGTCCGTAAAAACCAGCTCTATAAAAATATCACATGACCTAACCCCTCGGGTGAACACCGTAAAAAAAATAAAAAAAAAAACTGTGTCAAAACAAGCAATTTTTGTCACCTTGCATCACAAAAGGTGCAACACCAAGTGATCAAAAATGCGTATGTCCCACAAAATAGTACCAATAAAACCGTCACCTCATCCCGCAAAAAATGAGCCCCTACATAAGAAAATCTCTCAAAAAATAAAAAAACTATAGCTCTCAGAACATGGACACATTAAAACATAATTTTTTTGTTTCAAAAATGCTATTATTGTGTAAAACTTTAATAAAGGAGAAAAAGTATACATATTAGGTATCGCCACGTCTGTAACAATCTGCTCTATAAAAATGTCACTTGACTGAACCCCTCAGGTGAACGCTGTAAAAATAAATAAATAGAAACTGTGCTAAAACAACCAATTTTTTGGTCACCTTGCCCCATAAAGTGTTATAATGAATGATCAAAAAATCATATGTACCCAAAAATAGTACTAATAAAACTGGCACCTTATCCCCTAGTTTCCAAAATGGGGTCACTTCTTGGGAGTTTCCACTGTAAGGGTGCATCAGGGGGCTTCAAATGGGACATGGCATCTAAAAACCATGTGGAGTTCCTTTTCTTCTTCGCCCTGCCGTGTGCCCATACAGCAGTTTATGACCACATGTGGGGTGTTTCTGTAAACCGCAGAATCTGGGTAATAAATATTGAGTTTTGTTTGGCTGTTAACCATCGATGTGTTAAAGAAAAAAATTGATTAAAATGGAAAATCTGCCAAAAAAGTGAAATTTAAAAATTTGATCTCCATTTTCCTTTAATTCTTGTGGAACGCCTAAAGGGTTAACAAAGTTTGTAAAATCGGTTTTGAATACCTTGAGGGGTGTAGTTTCTACAATGGGGTCATTTATGGGGGTATCCACTATGTAGGCCCCACAAAGTGACTTCATACCTGAACTGGTCCTTAAAAAGTGGATTTTGGCAATTTTCTTAAAAATTTGAAGAATTGCTTCTAAACTTCTAAGCCTTCTAACGTCCTAAAAAAATAAAATGACATTTCCAAAATGATGCCAACATAAAGTAGACATATGGGGAATGTTAAATAATAAATATTTTATGAGGTATCGCTTTCTGTTTTAAAAGCAGAGAAATTGAAATTTAGAAAATTGCGAATTTTTCAAATTTTTGGGTAAATTTGGGATTTTTTCATAAATAAAGGTGAAATATTTTGACTCAAATTTATGACTATCATGAAGTACAATGTGTCACGAGAAAACAATCTCTGAATGACTTGGATAAATAAAGGCGTTCCAAAGTTATTACCACATAAAGTGAGATATGTCAGTTTTGCAAAATTTGGCCTGGTCAGGAAGGGGGCAAATGGCCCAGATGGGAAGTGGTTAATCTGCTCAGCTCCTCCTGCTCTATAACATGGGGATTTCAGATTGCATTGCATTTTGTGGTCAAGGACCTTACCCTGTGGAAAGAAACCTGAGCAACAGGTAATCTAACTTGCTAATTCCCTGCTAAGGTATGCTGTATCCAGGGGCTGGCTGGCAAATTATAGCTTGGGGTGCAAGCACACAGCACTGGCCCATGTGTAGCAGCCCATCCTTAACCAGTTTAACTCTGCCTACCATATAAAGGCGGTATATTGGTTGTGTTCTCATGTTTGGATCGTACACATGTGCAATCCCAGATACAGGACATTATTAAGTTCATGGCAACAGCATGATCATTAGAGGGACAAGATTTACCAACTGCTGAGCTGAAGAGACTCCATTGACTATAATGGTGTCTGCTCAGGATGCTGGTCTTTTTAAAAAAAATCTATGACAGTGGCCCGAACTCATGGATAGTATTAGATCAAAGTATAGCATCAGCTGCACATTTAATACACAAATATAGCAAAAACCAAGATCACTTCATATATACAGCCCCAGAACCAAACTTATAAGTTAAATAGAGCATCAGAACCAAGTTCACTGCATGAATACAGCACCAGAACCTTGCTCAAAACACAAAAACAGCATCAGAACCATGTTCACTACATAAATATAGCACTAGAACCAGGTTCACTACATAAATATAGCACTAGAACCAGGTTCACTACATAAATACAGCACCAGAACTAAACCCATAAGTCAAATACAGCACCAGAATCAACTACATAAATACAGCACCAGAACCAAACCCATAAGTCAAATACAGCAGTAGAACCAAGCATATAAGCCAAATACAGCACCAGAACCATGTGCAGTACATATATACATCACCAGATTTTAAAAGTTCAATACAGATACCATTTGAGTAGTCAGCTCAGCCCTTGCCATATAAGCTTGTGCAGTGTGACACTACAGCTCCTAGTATGGCCTGAACAGTAGTAAGGGATGCTGGGAGTTGTTGTTTCACTAAACAGGCTGCTGCCACCCATCATCAGCTGTAGATCATCCAGTTGACTACAACAATCATCATACACAGTCAGTAGCAAAATAATTTATTCCATGAAGTGACTTACAGGTGACGTCTCCTCCTGAGTTCTTCTCCATTTAATTCAGACCACCATGATGACATCTCCTGGCCACAATTTGTCTCTGCAGATTTTGCAGAGAAGATGTCTTCAGCTTCTCTCTTTATCAACACATTGGCACCCTGCATACTAACACAAACTCATCTTAGTGCCACATGCTGTGCCCTGAATATAACAGCAGCATTAGTGCTACACACAGGACCTCCAATGGTAGTGCCACATGCTCTGTGTCCACTGTATATAGTGCCACACACTCTTTTCCTTCTATACATAGTACCATGTGATATGTGAGGTACAAGGTATAAATTACACCTGGTACCTCACATATCAGTACACTGCTGTATATACTATATATCTGTACACACTGCATCTATTATACCATATAATACATACAGTGTGTACATATATATAGTATATACAGCAGTGTACTGATATGTGAGGCAAAAGGTATAAAATATGTAGTAGGTAGGGATACATAGTATATACAGCAGTGTACTGATATGTCTGTACCCACCACTTCTTTTATACCTCATACCTGATATATCAGTACACTGCTTTATAAACTATATATATATGTACACACCGCATCTATTGTACCTTGTACCTTATGTATCAGTACACTGTGTGTATACTATGTAGTTATGAGGTATAAAAGATGCAGTAGGTACTGTGGGGATTCACTCTGGTAGGCAGGGTGAGCGGACGCAGAACAGAAGCACCAAAAACAGTCCTTGATCAAACTGCAGTGTTTTATTCACACAAGCAGGTTTAACAGCTCAGCAAACAACTTCACCTTAGTTGAAAGTCCTGGGGTTCAGTCACACCATGCTGCAGGTCCTACATAAAGAGTCCAAGTCCAGGGGCGTTCACACTTAGCAAACAGGTCTACACTAGTGTTGATCGAGCATGCTCGGCCGAACACCAGTGCCGCTTGAGCATCTCAATGCTCGGCACAAGGCGTTATTCGGCCAAATACTGCATGTGCTGGTGCGCAATGCTCGAGTCTCCTCCCCGTATGTTTGTTGGCTGCTATGCAGCAAATATACGTGCAGGTAAGTACTGCCCTCACTGTAATGCCGTAGCCATGTTGGTTACTGACATTACAGTGATTGGCTGGCCAGAACGCGTTATCGGGTGCTATATAGCACCCGATGACACGTGTTCGGCTCAGTGTTAGTCAGGTGTGTGGCAGCAATATATATTTTTAGAGCAACCTGCGCTAAATAGCGCGCAATAGTTAGGCCGATGCAGACAGCGACATTATCTGCCCTACATCTCCTGTGTAACATAGTAACATAGTACATAAGGCCGAAAAAAGACATTTGTCCATCCAGTTCGGCCTGTTATCCTGCAAGTTGATCCAGAGGAAGGCAAAAAAAAAACTGTGAGGTAGAAGCCAATTTTCCTCACTAAAAAATTCCTTCCCGACTCCAATCAGGCAATCAGAATATCTCCCTGGATCAACGACCCCTCTCTAGTAGCTATAGCCTGTAATATTATTACGCTCCAGAAATACATCCAGGCCCCTCTTGAATTCCTTTATTGTACTCACCATCACCACCTCCTCAGGCAGAGAGTTCCATAGTCTCACTGCACTTACCGTAAAGAATCATCCTCTATGTTTGTGAACAAACCTTCTTTCCTCCAGACGCAGAGGATGTCCCCTCGTCACAGTCACAGTCCTGGGGATAAATAGATGATGGGAGAGATCTCTGTACTGACCTCTGATATATTTATACATAGTAATTAGATCTCCCCTTAGTCGTCTTTTTTCTAACGTGAATAACCCTAATTTTGATAATCTTTCAGGGTACTGTAGTTGCCCCATTCCAGTTATTACTTTAGTTGCCCTCCTCTGAACCCTCTCCAGCTCTGCTATGTCTGCCTTGTTTACAGGAGCCCAGAACTGTACACAGTATTCCATGTGTGGTCTGACTAATGATTTGTAAAGTAGTAGGAATATGTTCTCATCACGGGCATCTATGCCCCTTTTGACGCAACCCATTATCTTATTGGCCTTGGCAGCAGCTGCCTGACACTGTTTTTTGCAGCTTAGTTTGCTGTTTATTAAAATTTCTAGATCCTTTTCCATGTCAGTGTTACCGACTGTTTTACCATTTAGTATGTACGGGTGACTTGCATTATTCCTTCCCATGTGCATAATTTTACATTTGTCAGTGTTAAACCTCATCTGCCACTTATCTGCCCAAGTCTCCAATGTATCCAGATCCCTCTGTAGTAGTATACTGTCCTCTTCAGTGTTAATTACTTTACACAGTTTAGTGTCATCTGCGAAAATTGATATTTTACTGTGCAAGCCTTCTACAAGATCATTAATAAATATATTTAAGAGAATAGGGCCCAATACTGACCCCTGAGGTACTCCACTAGTGACAGTGACCCAATCTGAGTATGTACCGTTAATAACCACTCTCTGTTTTCTATCATTGAGCCAGTTACTTACCCACATACAGACGTTTTCTCCCAGTCCGAGCATTCTCATTTTATATACTAACCTTTTATGTGAAAGGTCCTTTGGTCAAAGGACGCAGCTATACTAGCGCAATTGGCCTCTGCGCAGTTGACCTGCGTCCCCTAGTCTTCCGGATATCACATGATCCCCTAACGGGTTTTGGATTGGCGGCATGGGTATTCAAGTATCAGCTCTCCAGTGGGAAGTCTGTACCCCCAGAGGAAGGTTTCAAATCGAAACGCGCGTCGGGGTGTGCAGTCTTCCTGTGGACTTGTTACTTCCATAACGGTATGTGACCTTGCTTTGTTTGGACCGCATGTTTCACTATCTTTGTTGCGGCCCTTTGCCTTTTTTGTACCATACATGGTCTTGCTACTCACCTCTTATCTCCTATATCGCACTTGCACTTTACCGCTTGTTACTTATAGCGGTATAGATACAATTGCACTTTTGGAAAGAGCCACACTTGAGGATTTATACCTTATGTCCCCTAGTTACAACTGAATATACGCACTTGCACTTTCATACTGAATGCATTTATTTGCACTGTGGACTTTTCTCAAGTGTAGTTTTTGTATAGGAGTCCTCTTTATATACAGGCATTTATATATATATATATTTTTTGGTCGCTTACCTTTTTACTCTATTATACTGAATTAACTCTCCCAGGATTGTACTGCACTATTTTGCACTTGTCTGTCATCTCTTTGTCTATGTTTTTAACCATATGTTTAATAAAAATATACCTTTTTAGCTTAATAGTTCTCAGTGTTGCTTTGTTGGTTATCTAATTATTTACTGAGTTAAGCTCTAGTTAGGGGCTTCATTAGTTTTCTATGCCACTCTTCATGTAACCTATTTTTGCACTAACCTTTTATGTGGTACAGTGTCAAATGCTTTGGAGAAGTCCAGATATACGACATCCATTGATTCGCCGCTGTCAAGTCTAGAACTTACCTCCTCATAGAAACTGATTAAATTAGTTTGACATGACCGATCCCTCAGGAAGCCATGCTGATATGGCGTTATTTGCTTATTTCCGTTAAGATGCTCTAACATAGCATCTCTCAGAAAACCTTCAAACAGTTTACCCACAACAGATGTTAAACTTACCGGCCTATAGTTTCCAGGCTCTGTTTTTGGACCCTTTTTGAATATTGGCACCACATTTGCCATGCGCCAATCCTATGGGACATTTCCTGTCAGTATAGAGTCCGCAAATATCAGAAATAAGGGTCTAGCTATGACATTACTTAATTCCCTTAGGATACGGGGGTGTATGCCATCCGGTCCTGGCGATTTGTCTATTTTAATCTTTTTAAGTCGCTGTTGTACTTCTTCCTGGGTCAGACAGGACACTTTTAATGGCGAATTTATTTCAACATTCAGCATTTCATCTGACAGTTTATTTTCCTCAGTGAATACATTGGAGAAAAAAATATTTAACAGCTTTGCTTTCTCCTCGTCGCTCTCTGCGACTCCCCCCTCATTACTCTTTAAAGGACCGACACATTCAGATTTATACTTTTTAACATTTATATAATTGAAGAACATTTTAGGGTTCGTTTTATTCTCTTTGGCAACGTGTGCGCATCCCAAAAATATCTGTGACATCCAGTGTACTTTTTCCGTAGACTGTGTCCGCTGCGGACAGTGACATTACCAGTTGTACCTCTCCTGTGTAACCTTTTCACATGCCAAATACCTGTGACATCCCCTGTAATTTTTTATTAGCCACTGCTGACATCAGCGACATTATCTGCGGTATATCTCCTGTGTGACGTTTCCACATCCCAAATACCTTTTTTAATTTTTTTGCGTATACACAAATCCTACGTTAATGTACGTGTGACATACAGTACTGAACAAAAGTTTGGACACACCTTCTCATTCAAAGAGTTTTCTTTATTTTCATGACTATGAAAATTGTAGATTCACACTGAAGGCATCAAAACTATGAATTAACACATGTGGAATTATATACATAACAAACAAGTGTGAAACAACTGAAAATATGTCATATTCTAGGTTCTTCAAAGTAGCCACCTTTTGCTTTGATTACTGCTTTGCACACTCTTGGCATTCTCTTGATGAGCTTCAAGAGGTAGTCCCCTGAAATGGTTTTCACTTCACAGGTGTGCCTTGTCAGGTTTAATAAGTGGGATTTCTTGCCTTATAAATGGGGTTGGGACCATCAGTTGCGTTGAGGAGAAGTCAGGTGGATACACAGCTGATAGTCCTACTGAATAGACTGTTAGAATTGGTATTATGGCAAGAAAAAAAGCAGCTAAGTAAAGAAAAACGAGTGGCCATCATTACTTTAAGAAATGAAGGTCAGTCAGTCAGCTGAAAAATTGGGAAAACTTTGAAAGTAAGGGCTATTTGACCATGAAGGAGAGTGATGGGGTGCTGCGCCAGATGACCTGGCCTTCACAGTCACCGGACCTGAACCCAATCGAGATGGTTTGGGGTGAGCTGGACCGCAGAGTGAAGGCAAAAGGGCCAACAAGTGCTAAGCATCTCTGGGAACTCCTTCAAGACTGTTGGAAGACCATTTCAGGGGACTACCTCTTGAAGCTCATCAAGAGAATGCCAAGAGTGTGCAAAGCAGTAATCAAAGCAAAAGGTGGCTACTTTGAAGAACCTAGAATATGACATATTTTCAGTTGTTTCACACTTGTTTGTTATGTATATAATTCCACATGTGTTAATTCATAGTTTTGATGCCTTTATAGTTATGAAAATAAAGAAAACTCTTTGAATGAGAAGGTGTGTCCAAACTTTTGGTCTGTACTGTACTTCCTAGCATATATAACATTTAATATGAAGAAGGCAAGCAGTAAGGGACAGGGAAGTGGAAGTGATGCTGATGGTGCATGCAGAGGGCGTGGCCCTGGGAGCATTGAAACTATGCCTGCTGCCAGAGCACAAGAAAAAAAATCATCCACGATACCTACACTAGCTTCATATCCCAGTTTGCAGGACGGCACAGGAAAAAGCTCTCGAAGTCAGACCAGTGCGACCAGGTGGTCGGTTGGATTGCAGCAGATAATGCTTCCAGTTGGGTAAGCACCACCCTGTCTTCCACCAAGTCCAATAGCAAAAATGTGGGTGGACAGCACTCCTAAGTGGTGATGTGTCGGGTGCTCGTCTCCAGGAGGGGTGGTAAAAAGCCCCTAGTACAGCAATTTGAAGAGATCCAGAAAAATAAAAAATGGAGACAGCACGTCCAAAAAAGGTGCAGAAGGTGGAATTTATTCCGGGTGCAACGTTTCGGCTATGTTAGCCTTTTTCATGCTTGAAAAAGGCTAACATAGCCGAAACGTTGCACCCGGAATAAATTCCACCTTCTGCACCTTTTTTGGACGTGCTGTCTCCATTTTTTATTTTTCTGGATCTCTTCCACCAAGTCCAGTCTCAGTAGCCAAGAGTCTGGTCAACACAATTCTCACCCTGATCCTCCTTCTTCCCACCATGGAGAGTCTTGCCAAACAAGTGATCCCACACTCGAATATTCCGAGGAGCTCTTTTCAGCGCCATTCCTTCATTTGGAACATGAGAGCTTGTGCCCTGATTCCCAAACACTTGAGCATCCACAGTCACAAGAAGATGACAGTGGGGAACAGCAATTAGTGTTTTACGAGGTGGATGATGATGAGACACAGTTGTCAATAACTGAGGTTGTTGTTAGATCAACAAGTCAGGAGGATGAGCAGAGTGAGGAAGTGGAAGAGGAGGTGGTGGACGATGAAGTCACTGACCCAACCTGGGAAGGTGGAAAGCTGAGCGAAGACAGCAGTACAGAGGGGGAGGGATCCGCAGCACCGCAACAGCCTGGAAGAGGCAGTGAGGTGGTAAAAGGTAAAAGGCGGGCCACACCAAACAGGCCTGCAAATATTCCCTGGATCCCCCCCTTGCGGCAATTTTCCTTGCCAATGGGTAGGTGTTCCGCAGTCTGGCGCTTTTTTGAGGAAAGTGCCGACGACAAAAGAATTGTAATTTGCAACCTGTGCCATACAAAAATGAGCAGGGGCGTGAACACTAGCAACCTCACCACCACCAGCATGATCCGCCACATGGCATCAAAGCACCGTAATAGGTGGGCCGAACGCCTGGGTCCACAATCTCTGTCTGCGGGTCACACCACTGCCTCCTCTTCCCCTGTGTTACGTGCTGGCTAATCCCCTGTCAAAGGCTCAGGCCCGGATGCCTCCCGCCCTGCACGTGTACCTTTGCAAGCACCATCAGCGACCACATCCACTTCCGTGTTCCAGCGCAGCATACAAATGTCCTTACCCCAGGCATTTTAACGCAAGCGCAACCCAGCCACCCACAGGCCATATCATGCGCAACTTTCCTAATTACTGGTCCTGGAAATGTTGCCATTTAGGCTTGTGGACACTGAGGCCTTCCGCAGCCTGATGTCGGTGGCCGTCCCTCATTACGCAGTCCCCAGCCGCTACTATTTTTCATGGTGTGCCGTGCCTGTCTTACACCAGCATGTGTCCCGTAACATCACCTGTGTCCTGACCAACGCAGTTACTGGGAAGGTCCACTTAACCACTGACACATGGACAAGTGCTTTCGGCCAGGGATGCTACATTTCCCTGGCGGCACACTGGGTGAACGTTGTGGAGGCCGGGAGAGATGGCACAGGTGCGGCTATCTCAGTGAGCCGGACAAAGAAATAAAAAAATGAACAAAGAGCAGGTGGCTAAACAAAATGTTTTATTACATACAATTACAAAAGTTTTCCGGTTCAGGTGCTGGTTTGAAAACTGTAAAATATTTTTGGTGGGACAACCTCTTTAAGGCTCCCAGATGGTGATGGCACAGGTGTTACCGACGCCAAGGAATTCCATCAGGGTTTCCACCACCACCTACGTTAGTGGCTCCAACACCCACTTCACCTCCTCCACTTCCACCTCAGAATTATCCTCTTGCAGCACCAGTCAGCCATCAGTCGGCAGCTGGAAGCAGTGTAGCACTGCAGTGGGGAAGCGTCAAAAGGCCGTGCTTAAGCTGATATGCTTAGGTGACAAACAGTACACTGCCGCAGAGCTGTGGCAGGGGATAAGAGACCAGACTGAGCCGTGGCTCTCGCCACTCATCCTAGAACCAAGCATGGTTGTGTCTGATAATGGCCATAACTTGGTGGCGGCTTTGGAGCTCGGGAAGCTCACACACATCCCATGCCTAGCCCACGTCTTCAACTTAGTGATTCAGTGGTTTCTCAAAACCTACCCCAATTTGCCTGAGCTACTGGTGAAGGTGCGCTTTGTGTGTGCCCACTTCCGCAAGTCATCGACAGCTTCCGCCGGTCTGTCAACGCTGCGATTACAATTGCCAGCTCACCGACTGTTGTGCGACGTGAGCACGCGCTGGAACTCGATGTTCCACATGTTGGCCAGAGGGCAGTAGTGGAATACCAGCTGCAACATGGTCGTCGCCTTTCCAGTCAGCTTCGGCTCTTCACAAGCGAGGAGTGGGCATTGATGTCTGACCTTTTTGAAGTTTTAAGAAACTTTGAGGAATCAACACAGATGGTGAGCGGCGATAACGCTATTATCAGCGTCACCATCCCACTTCTGTATCTACTCAAATGCTCGCTGCTCACAATTAAGGCCGACGCTATGCATGTGGAAGAGGTGGAAATGGGGGAAGACATTACACAGGGTGATAGCCAGACCACCCTCAGTTCGTCTTCTCAGCGCAAATTGGATGATGATGAGGAGGAGCAAGAGACGGTTGCCTCCGCTACAGAGCGTAGTACCCATGGAAGTTTAATTCTATCTGTTCAGCGTGGATGGGTGAAAGAGGATGAGGAGTTTGAGAGTCATCCTCCTGATGACGACAGTGAAGTCTTACCTGTTGGAACTCTGGCACACATGGCTGACTTTATGTTAGGCTGCCTTTCCCGTGACCCATGCGTTTTACGCATTTTGGACAACACCAATTACTGGTTGTTCACTCTTCTTGACCCCCGCTACAAAGAGAACTTCTCAATTCTCATTCCTGTGGTGGAGAGGTTGAGCAAAATGGTGCAATACCAGAAGGTCCTTGTGGAAAAATTGCTCCAAAAATTTCCAGCTGACAACACTGGCTGCAGATTTAGTAGTTACTTGGGCAACCGAGGAGGGGAGACAAGGGGAACACACAGCAGTTCCAACAGAAGCAGGGCAACACTCTCCAAAGCCTGGGATAGTTTCATGACACCCCGCCAGCACCCTCTTCTGATGCGTGGCCTAGTGTCACAAGGAGGGGTAAATTTTGGAAGATGGCGGAGTATGTAGCAGACCGTGTCAGTGTCCTCAATGATCTCTTCATGCCTTACAACTACTGGGTGTCCAAGCTGGAAACGTGGAACGAACTGGCGCTCTACTCCTTGGAGGTGCTGGCTTGGCCTGCCGCCAGCGTTTTGTCAGAGTGGACATTTAGTGCTGCTGGGGGCATAATAACTGATAAGCGCATCCGCCTGTCAAATGAAAATGCTGACAGGTTGACTCTTATAAAAATAAACAAGGCCTGGATTGCCCCTGACTTTTCTACTCCACCAGAGGAAAGTGGCTGAACATAAAGGCACTTTAAATGTGTTTTTTATAATGTACTGGATACATTGTATTCCCATGCAGCCCCTTCAACCACAAAAAAGGGTATATGGTTCAATCTTCCTTTTCTCGTCCTCCACCTCCTCCTCTTCCGTCATATCAATATGCTTATTAGTCTGCCCTCGCTCCTAATGTTGTAGAGGGTCAGCTCACCTGCAGGCCCTCGCATGTAATGTTTTAGAGGGTCAGCTCACCAGCAGGCCCTCACCTACAATCTTTTAGAGGGTCAGCTCACCTGCGCGCCCTTGCATATAATGTTTTAGAGGGTCAGCTCACCAGCAGGCCCTCACCTACAATCTTTTAGAGGGTCAGCTCACCAGCAGGCCCTCACATATAATGTTTTTGAGGTTCCGCTCACCAGCAGGCCCTCACACAGTGCAGTTTCTAGGTAAAATTTCTCTCAGGGCGAGTGTCAAAAATACTCCCCCCCCCCTCAAAACCGCTCGATGAAATAAGTGTCTTCCCATTGTAAAAAATGTGTAACCACATTGCACGGACGGTCACAGTGACGCACCCAGTGACCCACTGTCCCACAGTCTCAGGCTCTCACTCACAGCAGGCTTCTTTCTCAGCACTGCTCCGGGCGGGCGGTAACAGGCAGGCAGTGCGGGCGGCGGTGCTCACCTCACTACTGTACGTCACGCGGCGCGTGACGTACAGTGAGTGAGCGCCGCCGCCCGCACTGCCTGCCTGTGGGGGGACATTATTTTTAATAAGAATCACTATGGACATTATTTAGAATGGAGGCTGCTGTGGGTGTCATTATAACTGTATAATGTCTGATAGGCCTAGTCCTGAGTTATATTACCCTGCCCTGTATAATAATGTACCCTGATACCCCTTAGTTATATTACTCCAGCGGGGTAATATAACTAAGGGGTATCAGGGATGGGTACATTATTATACAGGGCATGGGCAGGGTAATATAACTCAGCTCAGGACTAGGCCTATCAGACATTATAGTTATAATGAGTAATGACACCCACAGCAGCCTCCATTCTAAATAATGTCCATAGTGATCCTTATTAAACTTAATGTCCCCCACAGTGACAGTGGCCCCCATTTTCATGTCTCCCACAGTGGCCCCCCCATTGTAATTAATGCCCCCCCCCATTGTAATTAATGTCCCCCCATTGTAGTTAATGCCCCCCCATTGTAATTAATGCCCCCCCCCCCAGACCATCACTCACCTCACAGCAGGCATCAGCACTGCTCAGGGGCTCAGGGCGGGCGGTAACAGGCAGGCAGTGCGGCGCTCACTCACTCACTGTACGTCACGCGCCTGCGCCGCCTAGTGGGAGGAGCAGGCGCGTGACGTCAGTAAGTGCCACCCGCACTGTCTGAAGAGTGAGAGGACTCGGGCCGGCACTCGGGCGCAGGGCAGGCGAGATGTCAGAGGGAGGGAGGCAGGGCGCACGGCAAAGAAACGACAAAAGGGCGCCCCTGCTGGCGCCCCCCTTCTGACAGCGCCCCGGGCGGCCGCCCGTCCCGCCCGCCCCTAGAAACGGCACTGCCCTCACATATAATGTTTTTGAGGGTCAGCTCACCAGCAGGCCCCCAACCATAATTTTTTCAATGGTCAGCTCAGCAGCAGCCAGTTGCCCATAATTTTTTCGATGCTATTATCAGCAGCAGGCACTCGCCCCTAATGTTTTACAGAGTCAGCTCTGCAGCAGACCCTCACCCCTAATGTTTTCGATCGTCAGCTCAGCAGCAGGCCCTTGCCCGTAAATGGGGAGGGTCACCAGTAGGCCCTTGCTCCTAATGTTTTTGAGGGTCACCAGCAGGCCATAAATCATAATTTTTCAATGGTGTATGATGCCCTCCTTTATGTGTAATAAAGGGTGTATTGTAGTGCCGGTTCCTTGTAATTTTTGGAAGCCCTTTCACTTAGTGCATAGGCTTTATGAGTGTAGGAGTCCCACTACCTGAACAATTGTACCACAATGTGAATGAGGCCCTCCATTATGTGATATACAGGTTGTATTGGAGTGCCTCTTCCTTGTAATTTTTGGCAGCACTTGCATTTTATATACAAGTAAATATACAGGAAAGATTGTCTCCTAACAATTTTTCCTCTAAAATCGATTTTATCTTCGGTTTTGTGCGTATTGGTGTCAGTCTGTGAAAGTGGAGTACTACTCGGACAACATCGTTCCCAGCAGCGACCTGGTAGTCCAAGATGCATCCAGACATCCTCCCCATGCTGTTCCCGAACCATTTCAGTGGTGTCTCTATCAATTTCTGACCTTTTCCTATGAACCAGACACCCTACCCTCTTCAGAGCAGGGGGTGCATGGTTTAATGCTCGGGTTCTCCCATTGACTTCCCGAGCATCCCAAAATGTTCGACCAGAGCATCCGAGCACTTTGGTGCTCGATCAACACTAGTCCACACCAAAGTTTAAGTCCAGGATTTAGTCGTCCTGTCTTCCCCAAACAGATCACAAACCTTCTCTCAGGCACAAGCCTCATACCTTAACATCGACAGCTCTGTCCCACACTCTAGCTGCCTTTAATGAGAGTTGGACGTCCACAAAGCCCGGACCAGCAAGTGAAATCCAGCCCGATGCTTGACCTCACCTTGCTGCAATCAGTCTCTGCAGCATATGCTGGAAGTAAAATACCTCCCATCTACTAACAGACCTTTCACTGTGTCACATCCCCCCCCCCCCTCCTTTGTTTAACCTTGACAGGGTGAACACTCGCCAAACAGGGCATCCGCATTTCCCTGTAACCAGCCTGCTCTATGTTCCACCGTGAACTTGAAGTTCTGTAGAGACAAGCACCATCTGGTGACCTGGGCATTCCCCTCTTTGGCCTGGTGGTGACAGGCCGTGGCCAACTCCGTATCGCCTATATCTTATTCAACTGGGGTTTGATGACTCCGCGTCCAATGACATAACCTAAGTATCGTGCCTCCTCACGAGATGGCTTGTCACCAAGCCACGGGCACCCGGTACTGCTTTAACCGGACTTCCGCCTGGGGCTCTGTGACAATACCACGTCGGATTACGGAAGTTGGTCCAGGGAGGTCCAAGAACACATCTGTGTCCCGACTAATGAATTCCCTGGCCTCTTGAGCCTGCTTAGAGGAAAGGCTGTCAGCAACACATACAATGGCAGCCACTTCCCCTGCAACAGACAGAGGTGCCGGAACTTCTTCTCTTAGATAAACAGGCTGCAGGTTGTTCTCAACACAAGTCTCCCTATCCTTCCAAGGCTTCAGCAAGTTGACATGGTAGACCTGCTCTGGCTTCCGCCAACCTGGCTGGTGTGCCTTATAATTTATGTTGCCTACTTTCTCCAGTATCTCATAGGGCCCCTGCCACCTAGCAAGGAACTTACTGTCCACAAGCGGCACAAAAACCAAGACCCGATCGCCCGGGCTAAAATTCCGGACCCAAGATGCTCGATTATAGACCCGACTCTGGGCTTGCTGAGCTGCCTTCCTATGTTCCCTACCTATCCCATTCAGTGGCGTTGTCTCTCCCTCATCCACCGGAGTGGCTATCACCCCTACTGTGGGCGCCTCTGCCTTGAGTTCCCATTGTTCTAGCACTCCGACTGAGCCAGGTATAACGGCTGGCCACAGGGCTGGGAACAACGGAAAGTCTCTTCCTAGTATCAACTTATAATGCAGGCTCGTGGCCACTTCATGGATCCGCCTGCTGGCACACGTGTTTGGGGACACCAGAGTGGTGGGGTAGTCTTTTAGATCTCCATGTATACTGAATATGCAGATTTTCCGTCCAGTAAACTCTGTGGGTCGCACCAGAGTAGCCCTCACAAGGGTCACCCGACTCCCTGAGTCCAGCAGAGCCACCGCGGGAGTGACTCCTACATCCACCTGACACAAATGTTTCTTATCGAAAGTCTCTGGAGTGTCTGGCGCACAGACCCTTCTGGAATACAGTGATCAACCAGGTGGAGGCAGTCCACCTATTGTTACATGGTCTGGCTCATGACACTTCCAGCAGATTATCGGGGGAAGATCCCCAAAGGGCATATCCCAAGCGGTCTTTCTCAGCTCAGGCCACTGAGTCTGGGGCAGGGATTTTCGGGGTTTTATTACCCCTTTCCCTAGAGTTCACCCCTGAAGTTCCTCGATAGCCCCATACCGCTCTACCAGGTCCACCATCTCCAGGGCACTAAGCAGGGGACACCTGGCCAACCCAGCGTTGCAGGGGGCACAATGATGTCATCTCGCCAGCTCTGTCACAATGATGTGCCGGGAATGGCAGAGCAGGGAACCAGTAGTTCCCTTGTTCTGCCGCCACTGCAGAATGCTCAATTGTATCTATGTCCAGTGGACGAAGATACAATTGAGTTCAGGGACTGCAGAAACCATGGGCCCTAAACATGTAGCGGCCCAGCCTGCCTCTGGCTGTATCCGTATGCCCAACCTCACCCATATACTGACTTCTGCCTGACTTCTGGATTGTGACCCTTAGCTGCCTATTTTTTTTTATGAAAAACATTACAATAAATAATAGCAATAAAATAGATAAATAATATCAAGAAACATCCATTACAAAATAAATTTTCAATAAACCTAACAGTAGATAAAGCAATATAAAACAAAAAAAATCATAACTAACTGTTCCAGCCATAAAAGCAGTGCCAAACCAAGTCTCAAAACTTTATAAACTCAGTTAAATCCTGAGTGTAACAAACACAACTTAACCCCTAGATGCTGACTTGGGCAGTCCCTGAGAGACTTCTGGAAATTAATTAACAGCACCCTCTTGTCAAGGAGTTTCCTTGACAGAGTCCTGATCTCCCACATTCCCAGACCCCACTGGTGAACCACCTTCAAAACCAGGGTAGTATAAGCCGGAAGATGCCCATACAGTGTGTGAAGATCCTACACTTGCCCTCCACTTTCCTGGAAGAATGGCTAAAACAATCCCCTACAGGAAAATGCCCATGCAAAAGCCCTATCTCTTCATAGGTTTGCGATGTTAACCTTCAGAAAGGTATTCACTAAGAACACCACAAGGTTGACCATACACAAAAACCCTCTCATTTGATTAGGTTAAAGGGAACCTGTCACCAGGATTTTGTGCATAGAGCTGGGGACATGGGCTGCTAGATGGCCGCTAGCACATCTGCAATACCCAGTCCCCACAGCTCTCTGCGCTTTTATTGTGTTAAAAAACAGTTTTGATCCATATGCAAATGACCTGATATGAGTCCTGTATCCGAAGATGAGTCAAGCGGAAAGGAGCCCAGCACCGCCCCGCGTCCTCCGAATCTCCTCCTTGCTGGCTGACGTCACAGAGCTGGAGCGCCGAAATCTCGCGATGCGCGAGCTAGCGCATGCGTAGTTCATTCCCTGTGCTGATGCCAGTACAGGGAATGAACATGATGCCGACACTGCGCATGCGCCAGCTCGCGCATCGAGAGATCTCGGCGCTCCAGCTCTGTGACGTCAGCCAGCAAGGAGGAGATTCGGAGGACGCGGGGCGGTGCTGGGCTCCTTTCCGCTTGACTCATCTCCGGATACAGGACTCATATCAGGTCATTTGCATATGGATGAAAACTGTTTTTTAACACAATAAAAGCGCAGAGAGCTATGGGGACTGGGTATTGCAGATGTGCTAGTGGCCATCTAGCAGCCCATGTCCCCAGCTCTATGCACAAAATCCTGGTGACAGGTTTCCTTTAAGCATATTTCCCCATAACAGTTGGAAGAACAGTCTATAGACCTGGGTCCAGAGAGGCTATGGCAAAATGTAGACACCGCCAAAGTAGATTAGCAAAAGGAGCAGGTAAGTTTTGATCAGGTTTACAATTTCCCTAAGAGTAAAAGACCAACCTTTCGACTGGTTGATCTTCTGAACGGCGATCTTAACCCCTTAAGGACTTATGACGTACTGGTACGGCATGTTTGCCGAGTCCTTAAGGACCCATGACGTACCGTTACGTCATAACTTTAAAACTACATTGCGGCGCGGCGGGGGTTAATCGGAACAGGATGTCCGCTGAAATCATTCAGCGGACATCCTGTCACAATCCCTATAAAAAAAAACATTTGACCAAACCCCTCGGATGAACAGCGTTAAAAATATAAAATTAAAACGGTGCCAAAACACCCATTTTTGGGCAAAATTTCCATTTGATTCCTTTTTTCCCGGTGATAAAGCAAGGGTCAACAGCCAAACAAAACTAAATATTTATTGCCCTGATTCTGTAGTTTGCAGAAACACCCCATATGTGGTCGTAAATGGCTATATAGCCACACGGCAGGGCATAGAACGAAGGGAACGCCATATGGTTTCTGGAAGGCAGATTTTGATGGACTGGTTTATTTACACCATGTCCCATTAGAAGTCCCCCTGATGTAGCCTAGACTAGAAACTCCAAAAAAGTGACCCGATCTAAGAAACTACACCCCTCAAGGTATTCAAAAGTTACTTTACAAACTTTGTTAACCCTTTAGGTGTTCCACAAAACTAAAAAGTAAATGCAGAAACAATTTTAGAATTAAAATTTTTTGTTACCTTGCCTCAAAAAAGTGTAATATAGAGCAACCAAAAATAATATTTACCCTAAAATAGTCCCAAAACAACAACCACTTTATCCCGCAGTTTCCTAGATGGGGTCACTTTTATGGAGTTTCTACTCTAGGGGTGCAGCAGGGGTCTTGGTGTAAATAAACCAGTACAGCAAAATCTGCCTTCCAAAAACCATATGGTGTTCCCCTTCTTCTATGTCCTGCCGTTTAGCCAAATAGTAGTTTACGACCACATATGGGGTGTTTCTGCAAACTACAGAATCAGGGCAACCCATATTGAGTTTTGTTGCTGTTAACCCATTTTTTCCAGTAATAAAGTAAGGGTTAAAATGGAAAATTTTCCAAAAAATAGAAATTCCAAAATTGTTTCTCCATCTGCCATTAACTCTTGTGGAACACCTAAAGGGTTAACAAAGTTTGTAAACCCAGTTTTGAATACCTTGAGGGGTGTACTTTCTTAGATGGAGTCACTTTTTTTGGAATTTCTATTCTAGGGGTGCAACGGGGGGCTTGAAATGGGACATGGTATAAACAAAACCAGTCCTGTCAAAATCTGCCTTTCAAAATCCATATGGCGTTCCCCTCCTTCTATGTCCTCCCGCTTGGCCAAACAGTAGTTTAGGACCACATATGGGGTGTTTCTGCAAACTACAGAATCAGGGCAACCCATGTTGAGTTTTGTTTGGCAGTTAACCCTTGCTTTGTTCCTGGAAAAAATTGATTATATTGGAAAATTTTCAAAATAATCGAAATTCTTAAATTTTATGTCCATTTTCCATGAAGTCTTGTGGAAGACCTAAAGGGTTAACAAAGTTTGTAAAATCAGTTTTGAATACCTTGAGGGGTGTAGTTTCTAAAATGGGGTCATTTTTGTGTGGTTTCTATTACGTAAGCCTCACAAAGTGACTTCAGACCTGGACTGGTCCATAAAAAGTGGGATTTGGAAAATTTCCAAAAAAAATTCAAAATTTGCTTCTAAACTTCTAAGCTATGTAACATCCCCAAAAAATAAAATGACATTCCCAAAATGATACAAACATAAAGTAGACATATGGGGAATGTAAAGTCATCACAATTTTTGGGGGTATTACTATGTATTACAGAAGTAGAGAAACTGAAACTTTGAAATTTGCTAATTTTTCCAAATTTTTTGTAAATTTGGTCTTTTTTTATGCAAAAAAATTAACTTTTTTTACCCAATTTTAGCAGTGTCATGAAGTACAATATGTGATGAAAAAAAAACAATCTCCGAAAGGCCTGGGTAAGTCAAAGCGTTTTAAAGTTATCAGCAGTTAAAGTGACACTGGTCAGATTTTCAAAAAAATGGCCAAGTCCTTAAGGTGAAATAGGGCTGAGTCCTTAAGGGGTTAAAGGCTATGTACACCTTTGGAGGCAATTTTTGTTTATGATTGCATTTTACTCATTTTTGGCTAAAAATCATATTTTCAACAGGACTTTATAAAAAATATTGAGCCGTTCTGTCACAAAGCGTTAACTGTTTTTCTAACTGTGTGACT
The DNA here is from genome assembly GCF_905171765.1 of Bufo bufo. Lineage (NCBI taxonomy): Eukaryota > Metazoa > Chordata > Amphibia > Anura > Bufonidae > Bufo > Bufo bufo. The sequence continues at coordinate 140,949,160 of NC_053390.1, read as the reverse complement.
GGTACTTTCACTTTGTGCCGGTCATCTAATATACCTTTCTCTAAACTACTAAGAGGTCATAAACACTTATTTAAGCCACATTCTTATCAGTAAGATAAGAATTGAGCTATAATGTCAGAGAGCAGAGATAAGGAGCCTGTCAGCTGGTGGTCTGATGGAAAAGACAGAACATTGAAAAAGTGCTAGTAGAGCATCTCAGCTATGTACAGAAAAAAAGTACAAAATATTTTTTAATAATGACCAATTGAAAAAATTATTTTTAGCTCAAAATGAGTGCAATGCAATAATAATAAAAAAAATGCCCCCAAAGGTGTACATAGCCTTTAAGCCTACCTTTCAAATGTTTTGCTTGGAATAATTCCCCTAGCCAAATTCAATGACGAAGATTTTTGCAGTCTTGGGGCCTTGGAAAGGGGGTCCGAGAGATCAAAGTATGGATCACCCCCACCCAGCCAGACTCTCACACATATTCCAGTTGATCTTGGAACTGTACACATCCAAGTACCGTTCCACTTCGGACATCAACTGATTGGCTGCCAGCTTGCTTCATTTTGTCCAGCCACTTGTGAACTCCCTGCTGCTGCGCTCTGGTCCCACATCAGGGACTGAGCAAGGGAGGATGGCAGAGTCGTACATGTACATAAACTATACTGCGCCGGTTTTCTTTTCTTCTTTTTTTTTGTAGACCTCCTTTCTCAGGAATGTCGGCACAAAAGCAAATCATTGTGAGTCCACTGGGGATTCCAGTTGCTTAATCTGCACCATGAGCTGTCCACCTTCCCTGCTGCTATCACTGCCACCTCCACAAAACTAGTGGCTGATGGTAAACAGACCTGCTCAGGTAGTATCCAGCTTGACATGTTATGCATTAATTGTGTAGAACTTTATGGGCGTTTTGATCCTTCCTTCTTCTCCACCTCTTTCCTCTTCACTACTAGGGTTCTCATAGATTAACTGCTTCCTTTTATGCTCCACTATCTTTTCAAGTCTATACTTTTATATCTAGTCTATAATTTTACATGTTTATAATTGTATAAGTCCAGGCCTTTTTTTCTGGCGGAACGCCCCGGAACAGCGTTCCGCCACCAATTTTCTGCTGACTCACCCGCCCCCCCTTTAGTTACTGCAGGGCCGGGCAGCCGCCCGGGGCGCTGTGAGAATGGGGGTGCCGGCAGGGCACAGCAGGAGATGAGCGCTGCGCTTCCATTGTGGAAGCGCTCACTCATCTCAAAAGTCATCTCATCTGTATCGCCGTCGTCAGGACAAATGTCTGTAATGCGGCAGGGCAGGGAGAGTTGTGTCCCCTCCCTGTTCCTCTGATAGGCTGCCAGCACTAGGCCGGCAGCCTATCAGAGGCCGGTGCAGGTGGAGCGATGACATCATCACGCCGCCTGAGCCAGCGAGGGACACAGGCCGGAAGAGGCCTGCATCGCATCCTGGAGGAGGTAAGTATAAGTTTATTATTATTTTTTTATATGTAAAAATGACAATCCTGGCACATAAGGGGGGCTGCTGGGCTGGCACAGACATAAGGGGGGCTGCTGGCACATAAGGGGGTATACTGGCTACTGGCACATAAGGGGGGCTACTGGCACATAAGGGGGGCTGCTGGCACAGACATAAGGGGGGCTGCTGGCGCAGACATAAGGGGGGCTGCTGGGCTGGAACAGACATAAGGGGGGATGCTGGCACATAAGGGGGGCTACTGGCTAATAAGGGGGGCTGCTGGCACATAAGGGGGGCTTCTGGTACAGACAGGGGGGCTGCTGGCACAGACATAAGGGGGGCTACTGGCACATAAGGGATAAGGGGGGCTACTGGCACGATAGGGGGGCTACTGGCACGATAGGGGGGCTACTGGCACTTGATAGGGGGCTACTGGCACTTGATAGGGGGGCTACTGGCACTTGATAGGGGGGCTACTGGCACTTGATAGGGGGGCTACTGGCACATGATAGGGGGGCTACTGGCACATGATAGGGGGGCACTCAGGCTACTGGCACATGATGGTGGGGGGCTGTTATTACTGGCACATGATTGGGGGGCACATCTTACTGACACATGATATGGGGGCACATCTTACTGGTACATGATTGGGGGGCATCTATTGGGGCACTTATTACTGGCACATTATTGGGTGGCACTATAGGGACATCTACAGAGGCTAAAAAGAAGGATTATTTTATATGGGGGCTCTGTAAAGGGGCATTTTATACTGGGAGGGAAGGAAGGGGCCAGGCCAGGCTGCGCTGCCCATGTGTGGACTAGGGCGGCTGCGGGCACTGGCAGCCTGGCTGTCACGACCCTCACTGTTTACTTGCATCCCTGTTCTCTAAAGGGGCGGTTTTAGGGGGCGGTCTTAGGGGTGGGTAGGGGCGTGGCCAGGGGAGGGGGGGTGAGTTCCACCACCTTTTCTCTGAGAAAAAAAGCCCTGTATAAGTCTATATCTTTTCTTTAAAGAGGCCACTCCAACTAGCACTGCCTCCAAGCCTTTATCTGTTGGTAGTGTGCTGGCTTTTCTTGGAGGCTGGATCCACTTTAGCTCTAGCACTCCAAAATGTTTCTCTTTTCATGTGCCTCTCCAGTTTTTTATACTCCTGCGTGTGATGGGCTATTTGGCAGCTATAGACTGTAGTGGGTTTCCCCTCCAATCTCACTCCCAAACCCACCTTTCCTGGGGTAGACATCACTGTCTCTTTGGGATCCACTTTCTTTACTGTGGGCTTATTCTAATCTGCACTTCTTTTGGCACTCCTCATGGGTACTGGGGCCACACTGCTGCAAAAGTGTCCAGATTTTTTCACCCTCTTTCCTTTCCTCTTTCCTTTACTGCTTAGGGCTGGTTGCTGGGACATCCTACCTCCCCACTTCCCCAGACCAGGAGCCTTGGGCTCGCTAGATGACATAGCCCAGAACTCCATCACCTCCCTGGGGACAGGAAGGGCCTGGGCTGGGAGGTTTGGAAGCTACAGGAGCTTACAGAGCTGCTGCTGTGCCATGCTGATCACAGGCCTGGTGATTCCCTGCAGCAAAGTCCAGATCCTTGCATAGGGGGTTAAAGGGTGAATGCCAGGGAACTGCCATGGTAATGCCCTTAGCTCCAAAGCCAAATCTATTGGTTGACTCAGTGGTTCCAAATCCACTGCCATAACAGCTGGTCCCACAAACAGCATCAAGAGTTTATCTTTAGTCCACCACTCTTTTTCTCTCTCTCTTTGTTAGGCCACTTTTAGACTGCCATAAAATGAGTGCATTTTAGCATCTGTACCACAGCCACAAATCCAGGCCTGACTGTAGGTCTAATAGGAATAAAGTCATAGTGATCTATGATGCTGGAAGTTCAGATCATTAGTACTATGGTTGGACCAGGATTTATGGCTGTAATACATTTGCTAAAATGCGGCCAGATTATGACTGTCTGAATGAGGTCTTAGGAACAGGGATTCTTTTCTTGTACCTTGACATGTTATGAATGACACTGTATGGCTTCAGATATAAGATAACAAACATAGTATAGTATAGTCATGAAATGCAGACACACGTATATACACGGTATATAAAAGAATGGGGCCCCCACCAATATTGATTCAGCCCTGTTTAGATACAAACTATGATGTTGTTACATTTTAGTAATTTAAGGAATAATTTTCACCTTTGTCAGTAGAAGCTGATTCCTAACCAATGATCAGCGCTGGTCTTGCTCTGCTGAGAATATAGAAGGTGGCATTCAGATAACTGATCATGCATGTAATGCATGGGTACGCCACGTCCGCCAGAATGGCTGTTTTCTCTGACTGTATGACATCTATATGCTCTAACTAGGCATAATAGACAAGGGTTTTTGTGGTGAGATTTTGCACTAATTTACAATATATTTATGCTAACACAAGGAGTGCAAACTAGAAAGTGCAGTCATGCATTGTATTACATACATATATTTCACATTACAACTCTTCTTCATTAGCATTCTGCAGCCGTAATCTGAAAAAAGGCAACAAGAATAACTGAAAGAGAAAAAACAAACTTAACTATCGTGTGTGTAGGTGATGCTACAGAAATATTCAGCATCTATTCAGCTAAATTAGAGGAAAATGAAGTGCAACTAAGCATATCATTTAGATGACTAAGTGGCATGCCATTGATTTATTACTGTATACCAAGTGTCATTCTTAACCTGATATTAAAATTTGTTTTCTGCCTCTCACCCTGCCGAGTATTATATTGTCAGGCACCTTGTAAAACATTGCTCTTTTCCCTCCACAGAATGTTTTTATGTTGTGTAAAGTGCACTTTATTACGGAACGGGCTTAAACACATTTTCCTAAAATCTATATTCATGTGCACTCATTGTTGGGCGCAGTTTACATTTCAATGCATAATGCAGTAGATCTGAAATGTGCATGTGAATGGCGGATCTGCGGTCTGATCAACACAATTTCTGGATTTACTATTGTTGCATGTTTTATGTAGATAGAATATACATTAAAAAAAAATACATGATTTATAAACGTGGAAAGCTCAGTGCAAACAGGACTATGCAATGTGATGTACCTAAATTTCTACAAGTCGCCATGTATTCCCGAAAACATATAGTGGTCTATGGGTTTTAAAGGCTCAGTAGGTATTAGCATTTGCTAGACCTGTATCAGCATTAAAGGGTTTCTGTCACCCCACAAAACTCATTTTTTTTTTTTGGATAGTTATATTCCTTATAGCGCGATATAGGAGAATATAATAGTCTTACTTACTTTCATGCGGCCGATTCTTTATAAAACGAAGTTTTATAATATGTAAATGAGGGCTCTACCAGCAAGTAGGGCGTCTACTTGCTGGTAGCCGCAGCAGCAATCCGCCCCCTCGCCGTGTTGATTGACAGGGCCAGCTGGGATCTCCTCCTCCGGCCGGCCCTGTCAGTAATTCAAAAATCGCGCGCCTCTGGTCATTCGGCGCAGGCGCTCTGAGATGAGGAGGCTCGTCTCCTCAGTGCGCCTGCGCCGATGACATCACCGAAAGAGAAGACATCATCGGCGCAGGCGCACTGAAGGAGTGCTGAGGAGACGAGCCTCCTCATCTCAGAGCGCCTGCGCCGAATGACCAGAGGCGCGCGATTTTTGAAATACTGACAGGGCCGGCCGGAGGAGGAGATCACGGCTGGCCCTGTCAATCAACACGGCGAGGGGGCGGATTGCTGCTGCGGCTACCAGCAAGTAGACGCCCTACTTGCTGGTAGAGCCCTCATTTACATATTATAAAACTTCGTTTTATAAAGAATCGGCCGCATGAAAGTAAGTAAGACTATTATATTCTCCTATATCGCCCTATAAGGAATCTAACTATCCCAAAAAAAAAAAAGAGTTTTGTGGGGTGACAGAAACCCTTTAAGTCTTTATGGGTTTTTTTGTTTTTGTGTTTTCATTTTTCTTCCTGGAGCCAAAACTTTTTTTTTTTTTTTTCAGATCACATAGCCATATTAGAGCTTGTTTTTTGTGGGCCAAGTTGTACTTTCTAATGCAGGGATGGCCAACCTGAGGCTCTCCAGCTGTTGCAAAACTACAACTCCCAGCATGCCCAGACTGCCTACAGCAGGGTGTGGTGAAAGTTGTAGTTTTACAACAGCTGGAGAGCCACAGGTTGGCCATTCCTGTTCTAATGCCACCATTTAATATGGCATACAATGTAGAGGGAAGCAGGAAAACAATTCCAAATGGGGTGGAATTGGGAAAAAACTGCAATTCTACCACAGATTTATGGGTTTTTTTTTCCCTAAGGGGTCCCCTCTGCAGCAAAACGGTCATGTGCCCTTCATTCTCTTGGTCAGTACGATTACAACGATACCACATGTGTAGTTTTTTATGTGTTTAAATACAAAAAAAATAGCTTTGGAAAAAAAAAGTTTTTTTTACATCATCATATTCTGTCCACCATAACTTATTTTTTTATAGTTATTTCTACTAAGGTGTGTGGGGCTCATTTTTTGCGGGACTCTGTACTTTTTATTGATACCATATAGGAGTGTGTGTGACTTTTTGATCGCATTTTATTCAATTGTTTTGGGGAAGTGAAGCAATGAAAAAATGGCAGTGATATTATTACAGGCAGGATTAGAATGACAGATAAGACAGGATCCTCCATTCACAGTAGGTGATTGTCACAGCGTATCTATTCTTTCCTTGTACAATGCACAGGGCACAGAGCATGCCTAGAAAGCTCTCCCATAAAAGTCAGTAGGGTCCCCTCCTGACCATTGTGTCTATGACCCATGCTGCTGCCATTAAAGGGAAGCTGTCACCTACAGTCAGGTCCATAAATATTGGGACATCGACACAATTCTAACATTTTTGGCTCTATACACCACCACAATGGATTTGAAATTAAATGAACAAGATGTGCTTTAACTGCAGACTGTCAGCTTTAATTTGAGGGTATTTACATCAAAATCAGGTGAACGGTGTAGGAATTACAACAGTTTGCATATGTGCCTCCTACTTGTTAAGGGGCCAAAAGTAATGGAACAGAATAATAATCATAAATTAAACTTTAACTTTTTAATACTTGGTTGCAGTCAATTACAGCCTGAAGTCTGGAATGCATATACATCACCAGACGCTGGGTTTCATCCCTGGTGATGCTCTGCCAGGCCTCTACTGCAACTGTCTTCAGTTCCTGCTTGTTCTTTGGGCATTTTCCCTCCAGTTTTGCCTTCAGCAAGTGAAATGCATGCTCAATCGGATTCAGGTCAGGTGATTGACTTGGCCATTGCATAACATTCCACTTCTTTCCCTTAAAAAACTCTTTGGTTGCTTTTGCAGTATGCTTTGAGTCATTGTCCATCTGCACTGTGAAGCGCTGTCCAATGAGTTCTGAAGCATTTGGCTGAATATGAGCAGATAATATTGCCCGAAACACTTCAGAATTCATCCTGCTGCTTTTGTCAGCAGTCACATCATCAATAAATACAAGAGAACCAGTTCCATTGGCAGCCATACATGCCCACGCCATGACACTACCACCACCATGCTTCACTGATGGGGTGGTATGCTTAGGATCATGAGCAGTTCCTTTCCTTCTCCATACTCTTCTCTTCCCCTCACTCTGGTACAAGTTGATCTTGGTCTCATCTGTCCATAGGATGCTGTTCCAGAACTGTGAAGGCTTTTTTAGATGTCGTTTGGCAAACTCTAATCTGACCTTCCTGTTTTTGAGGTTCACCAATGGTTTACATCTTGTGGTGAACCCTCTGTATTCACTCTAGTGAAGTCTTCTCTTGATTGTTGACTTTGACACACATACACCTACCTCCTGGAGAGTGTTCTTGATCTGGCCAACTGTTGTAAAGGGTGTTTTCTTCACCAGGGAAAGAATTCTTCGGTCATCCACCACAGCTGTTTTCCGTGGTCTTCTGGGTCTTTTGGTGTTGCTGAGCTCACTGGTGCGTTCCTTCTTTTTTAGAATGTTCCAAACAGTTGTTTTGGCCATGCCTAATGTTTTTGCTATCTCTCTGATGGGTTTGTTTTGTTTTTTCAGCCTAATGATGGCTTTCTTCACTGATAGTGAAAGCTCTTTGGATCTCATCTTGAGAGTTGACAGCAACAGATTCCAAATGCAAATAGCACACTTTAAATGAACTCTGGACCTTTTATCTGCTCACTGTAATTGGGATAATGAGGGAATAACACACACCTGGCCATGGAACAGCTGAGAAGCCAATTGTCCCATTACTTTTGGTCCCTTAACAAGTGGGAGGCACATATGCACACTGTTGTAATTCCTACACCGTTCACCTGATTTGGATGTAAATACCCTCAAATAAAAGCTGACAGTCTGCAGATAAAGCACATCTTGTTCGTTTCATTTCAAATCCATTGTGGTGGTGTATAGAGCCAAAAACGTTACAATTGTGTCGATGTCCCAATATTTATGGACCTGACTGTATTTTGAGCCTATAATACTGTTAACATAGCAATGTGCAATAAAGTACCTTCATTCCAGCATGTGTCCTCTTTCTTTTATTCAACTTTTCATTCAGATGAAAAAGCGATTTTTCTGCTAAGTCTCAAGGTGCCCAGAGGGGCATTATTACTCTGCTCTAGTGCCCAGTAACGCCCCCCTGCAGTGCCCAGCCTGCCTTTCTTCCAAGCCCAGCACGCCTCCTAAGAAATAAATGTACTCCTACATCCTTGCCGAACAGCGCCGGCCCCTCCACTACGTCATTTAATTTATTCACTGCACCGTCCTTGCTTCCTCCTCTCTTGGCCTCCGAAATCCCGCGCAGGCGCAGTATCGCTGAGTGCCTGCGCCTGTACGATACTCCTGCTCCAGAGGGCAACAGCGCTTTGATTACGTCACTGGGCTCGGTGCATGCCCAGTGACACTATTGAGGCTGTTGCCCTTTGGAGCAGGAGCTTGGAAGAAAGACGGGCTGGGCACTGCAGGGGGGCGTTACTGGGCACTAGAGCAGAGTAATAATGCCCCTCTGGGCACCTTGAGGCTTAATTTGCATATCAGAAAAATCGCTTTTTCATCTGAATGAAAAGTTGAATAAAAGAAAACACATGCTGGAATGAAGGTACTTTATTGCACATTGCTATGTTAACAGTATTATAGGCTCCAAATAGGTGACAGATTCCCTTTAAGCAATTTTCTTAATGCTTTCTAAATGCTGTTAAAAGGGTTATCCAATCCTATAAAATGACCCCCTCCCCCCCCCCAATATGCCGGGCCCCTCACCTTGAATATACTTACCTGGCTCCCCACTCCTGGTCTCCGCACTGCTGTTGTTGCTTCTCCCCGTGCAGGGATGAAAATATCCGGTGTTGGGGGGGCAGCCAATGGCAGGCGGGGATGGGGACGAGCCTCCCCAGCATTGCGGGTGACGCTAGGGAGGCTCGTCCCCACCTGCCATTGGCTGCCCCCCTCGACACTGGATATTTTCATGTGTGCACGGGGAGAAACAGCAGCGGTGCGGGGACCAGGAGCGGTGCAAAGAGTGGTGAGGCAGGTAAATAAATTCAATGTGAGGGCATATAGGGGACCTTTTTATAGGATTGGATAACCCCTTTAAAGCTGAGTTCACATCGCCGTTTAGCTTTCCATTTTTCTGATTCGTCAGAAGAAGAGAGAAAAAAAATCAAGATCCTGTAAAAAAAAATATGGATCCTGTTGTCATCAGTTTGAGCCATTTCCGTCTGAGATCCGTTTTTTCAGACGGAAACAAAAGTACTGCATGCAGGGCTTTTTTTCCCGTCTAATAAACGGATCTCAGATGGAAATGGCTCAAACGGATAACAACTGATGCAACAGGATCCCTTTTTTTTTTTAACAGGATCATGTTTTTTTTTTTCCTCTCTCACTTCTTCTGACGGATCAGAAGAACGGAAACCTAAACGGTGATGTGAACTCAGCCTAAGAACAGCTCAGGTAAGATGGCCGCCCCCATAATTATTTTTAAGAAATGGGCTAAAAAAATCTGCAATCAGAAAATAAAAAGAGATTAGAAACAGGCATATGTGTTGCTATCTGGTTTTAACTTGCAGAAAACATCTTGGTGACATTTCCTTTAAAGGAATGTAGATAAGAATATTTTCATTGACTGCAAGCCGGTGTTGGAGGACTTAAAATATATAGGTTTCATAAAATAATTATATTTTCAAACTGTGTTCCGTTTGCGGTCCGTACGTGGAACCATTTACTTCAATGGGTCTGCAAAAACAACGGAAGGTACTCAATATGCATTCTGTTTTCTGTTCAAAGATAGAACATGTCCTATTATTGCCCGCAAATCACGTTCCGTGGCTCCATTCAAGTCAATGGTTCAACAAAAAAAATGGAATGCATATAGAGTGCATCCGTATGTCTTCCGTATCCTTTCCGTTTTTGTGAAAACATCTATTGAAAATTTTTTGCCCAGCCCAATGTCTTAATGTACTTACAGTTTATGCATTATTGTATGCTTCCGTTTCAGTTTGCGATCCTCAAAAAACGGATCACAAACGGAAAAACAGAATGGCAATACGGAACGGAAGCGGAAAAAGAGATCCGTTTAAAACGGACCGCAAAATACAGAAAAAGCCATACGGTCGTGTGCAAGAGGCCAAACAATAATGAAATCAAACTAGACTTTTGGGATAGAATTTTATTTTAAATGTTGCTAAAGGCAGTATGATAAATGGGTTGTTTTGGTCACCATCACCATCTCTGATCTGTCACCCCACTCTGTTATGTGTAAATATCACCTGGACATCTCCTCTATAATACATTTAAAGGCTATGTACACCTTCGGGTACAATTTTTTTGACTCATTTTGGGCTAAAAATTATTTTTTTTTTCAATTGGTCTTTATTAAAAAATATTGAGCTGTTCTATCACAAAGGGTTAATTGTTTTTCTACCTGTGTGAATGGTACTTTCACCTAGTGCTGGTCATCTAATAACTCATCTCTAAATTACTAAAAGGTCATAAACACTTATTTAAGCCACATTCTTATCGGTAAGATAAAAATTCTGCATTAATGAGTGTTTCTAAAGTCAGAGATGAGGAGTCCATCAGCTCCCTTTCTGACGGAGCAGAGAGAAAATACAAATCTTGCAAGTAGATAAACTCAAAGCTGTGCAGGGAAAACGGCTCATCGTTATTAATAACAACCAATTGAAAAAAAGATTTTTAGCTCAATATGAGTACAATTCAATAATAAAAAAAACACCAAAGGTGTCCACACGCTCCCTCACGCTGTGAGCAGCCCTGCACAGCCGATAGCCGAGGACCACGAAGCGGTGAGTACAGAGCCTTCACTGCTTCCAGGTCCTCCAGTACTAATGAAGCGCTTCCATAATGGGGGAAAAAAAGTGTGTCTTATAGGGCGAAAAATATGGTATATATATAAAGATAGAGAATGAGAGAGAGAGTTGTGATGATGCCAATTTGGATTTGGTTTTAAAACCAAGAAAATTTTTTGTGATATTTGATACCACGCGGAAAAAAAAAAATCACAAAAATACCCACACATTAACCTCATGTCGCCAGCTCAATACGATTACGGCAATACCAAATTTGTATAGTTTTTATTTAGTTTTATTACTTAAAAAAACCTTTGGGAAAAAAAAACTAAATTTTCTTTGCATTGCCATTTTCTGACAGCCATAACTTTTTTTTATTTTCGGGCTACAGAGCTATAGGAGGGATTGTTTTGAAAGACAAACTGTAGTTTTCATTGGTACATAACAGTTTTTTTCGTTACACCGTTAATAGTTCAAACATGGCGATACCTGATCTTTATATTTTTGGTTTACCTTATTGTTTTCGACTATAAGACGCACTTTTGTACCCCAAAAAGTGGAGGGGGGGGGGGGTGGCTGTATGTTAATGACCTCTTCCATTATGGAAGTAGTCATCAGCATGTGGGAGGCGTAGGGAGCGGCGAGAGAAGCGATGCGCAGTACTTACCCTTCCTGGTCTTCTTCCAGGCCCCGCTCTGCACTCTGTCATGATTGTGTAATGCAGGGATGCCCAACCTGTGGCCCTCCAGCTGTTGCAAAACTACAACTCCCATCATGCCTGGACAGCCTACAGCAGGGCATGGTGGGAGTTGTAGTTTTACAACAGCTGGCGAGCCACAGGTTGAGCATCCCTGGTGTAATGCATCAGGACATAGTATACATAGGCGCGCACTATGACCTGAAGTTGTGCCACGTCAAGTCACAGTGCAGTGTGGGCCGGAAGACCAGGGAGGGTGAGGGGATCTGCAGAGTGACAGCGCTGTCCGGAGCAGGAGAGCAAAGTTTATTTATGTATTTTAACATCAGATCTGAGGTCTGACGTTGGGGTCCCAATCTGATGGAGCTTTTGGGTCTGAAGAAAAAATATTATTTTTTCTTTTCCTCCTCCGAATAAGTGCCTGTACAGTTGCCTGTAGAGCAGAGGCGTAGCTAGAAATGACTGGGCCCCACAGCAAATTTTTGAATGGTGCCCCTCCTACCCCAGTAATGTTTTTCGCAACCCCTTCCTTTCATGCCGCCCCCATTCCTGTGGCTAGTAAAGATCACTCTCTCAGACCAGGCCTGGCAGCTGTTCTATCTGTCTATACTGCCACTGTATATAATTTCATTGTGTAATACTGTTGAGGGGGCCCTGACAAAATCTTTTAGTCCTCCTCCTCCTGGATGGGCCCCAAAGCAGCCCCTGCTGTAGAGGCACGTGTGTCATCACACTGAAGACTGTCAGCTTCCCCACATGTGGGCGAGCCGTGCCACTACGGGTAGGAGCTGAAGATATCTTGTGCTGCGTATCTCCAGGACTGCTGAACAAGCATTATAATGGCAAGGGAGGTGTCAGTTTTATTATATTTAAAGAGGACCTTTCACCGATTCTTACCCTATGAACTAAGTATACAGATATGTAGAGCGGCACGCGGGGATCTCACTGCACTTACTATTATCCCCGGGCGCCGCTCCGTTCTCCTGCTATGTCCTCCGGTATCTCCGTTCACTAAGTTATGGTAGGCGGAGTCTGCCCTAGCGCTGGCCAATCGCATTGCAGAGCTCACAGCCTGGGAGAAAATAACCTCCCAGGCTGTGAGCTCTGCGCTGCGATTGGCCAGCGCTAGGGCAGACTCTGCCTACCATAACTTAGGGACTGGTATCTCCGCCTACTATAACTTAGTGAGCGGAGATACCGGAGGGCATAGCGGCAGAACGGAGCGGCGCCCGGGGATAATAGTAAGTGCAGTGAGATCCCTGGGCGCCGCTCTACATATCTGTATAGTTAGTTCATAGTGTAAGAATCGGTGAAAGGTCCTCTTTAAGGGGTTGTCCGAGCTTTTTAATATTTATGACAACGGATGAGCGAATCGACTTCGGATGAAACATCCTGAGTCGATTCGCATAAAACTTTGTTAGAATACTGTACAGAGAGAGCGCTTCGTACAGTATTAGCATGTATTGGCTCGTAATAACTACAAAAATGTATTTCACTGTAAAAAAATATAAAAAACTTTTACCGAACTCGGGTTCGGTTCCAAGTGGTACCTTGCAACTGAACCAGAGTTAGGCTACATTCACACGTCCGTGGTGTGTTGCGGACCCGCAAATTGCGGATCCGCAACACACCAGCCCGTCACCCCCATAGAAATGCCTATTCTTGTCCGCAAGCTGCGGACAAGAATAGGACATGCTCTATCTTTTTGCGGAGCCAAAATCGGGGCCGCGCTCCGCAATTGCGGCTGCAGAAGGCACACTGTGTGCTGTCCACATCCATTCCGTCCCCATAGAGAATGAATGGGTCCGCACCCATTCCGCAAAATTGCGGACCCATTTTGCGGACGTGTGAATGGAGCCTTAGGTAAAAGGTTTTTTTTACAGTATAAATTAATCGAAGTCTCGGAAGACTTCGCTAAGTAATAACTTCGGCTCATCGGAGCCAATACATTCTAATACCATACGGAGCGCTCGCTCTATACAGTATTAGAAGGAAGTTTTATGCGAATCAACTTCGGATATTCGGTGAATAAAGGGGTTTTTCTTTTCACTTCTTTTTTGAGAGAGTGCTGCCATTTTCTTCTTCCTATACTGTCCTGGATTTGTCACGGGATCCACTGGCCTGAACCTGCTGTGCCGCCACTGTCTATATATATATATATAATGCTGCACAAACATTCCAATAAATAAAGAGCTATATGCAGGACTTACAACAGTGCCCACATCTCCCCTCAACACAAGTCACACACTACTACAGTAATACATGTAACACACACACAGCTCTGCTACATGCAGGACTTACAACAGTGCCCACATCTCCCCTCAACACAAGTCACACACTACTACAGTAATACATGTAACACACACAGCTCTGCTACACTGCTCTGCACGGTCCGTACACACACCTATACCGGCAGACAGTCCCCGCACACAGCGGACCCACTGCCCGCTCACACTGTACATAACAAACAAGTACTACAGCAGCCCAAATCCAGACCCTGACTCCTCCCACACACGTGACTGATCACATGGGCATGACGTCATAGAGAAGTCTTACGATTCAGTCTCTCATTTTATTAATTGGAGAAAAGTCGATCACATGACAAACAAAAAGCGGAAGCCCTCCAGAGGGAGGCTTGGAACGCATGCATCCAGTTTCTCTTCCTTCCTTCCGGCCGGGTCCTCTCAAATTAGCTTTCTAGCAGGGCTGTTCGTGTCTGTGGCTGGAGGGGCTGCTTCCTGGGTTTTGTTTTTTAGTGGATTTTTTATTTGTATTTTTTAATAAGTAATATTTTAGTATCAGAGGTATGAAGGTAGTGCTGTACTGTTGCCTGGTGGCTCAGTAGTGCCCCTCATCTGTAGGTGTGCAGTGACAGCTCTGCACATTCATTTTTAGCCTTTTATTTATAGTCCTTTTCTTATTTCTCTGGAGACTTGTGGCCTTGTGTCTATGTGGAGGGGATCTCGCGTGGAAGTGGTGCAGCGCCCCTGTAAACAGGGAGGCCAAGTGAGTGTGCAGCGCCAGCATGGGGATACCGCATGGGGGGTCTGACTGTCGGGGCACATGATTCGCTGCATGTCTATCTGATGTTCTTGTATAGCCTAATTAAAATGAAAAGTATTTCTGCATGTAAATGTAATTACTGAAATGTGCGCTAATATGGTGGCCGGGTGCACAGTGAGAATCCGGAAATTCGGATAATTCGCTATTGCTTCCTGCACAGAACTGCACTATGATTTTGATTTTCCTAAATCCATGACTGGAGATAGTTCAGAGGGATTCTAATACATTAGCTTGTGCGCTGGTATAATATAGATGATATATCCTCAGGAAAGGGCATCAATATCCGATCGGCAGAGGGCTCAGTCCCAGCGCCCCCGCCCATCAACTGTTTGAAGGGGTTGCATATCTCATGCAAGTATACCTAGGTGTTGTAGAGGCGGTGCCATAGGCGGACTGGCTGTAGACCCTACAGGGAAATTTCCTGGTAGGCCGATGCCCAGAGGCCCACCCATGTCCCCCACAGGGCCGTCAGCCAGGTACATAAAGATCTGATGCCCTCAGCATTAATTAATGTAGGACCAACAGGCACTAAAGCATTTGGCCAGTTGCCACCTTGAATTCAACTGTATGAATGCATTCACACGGCTGCATGTATTTCTGCAAAAAAAAAACAGATGCCATCCGTGTGACGTCCTTTTTTTTTTTTTGTGGACCCATTATAACAATGCCCGCAAAACAGACAAGAATAGGACATGTTCTATTTTATTTTTATTTTTTGCAGAGCTACGGAATGCATAGATACGGAATCCATTGAAATGAGTGGGTCTGCATCCATTCCGCAAAAAAATGCAGATCGATCGGGAGCAAAAATACGGTTGTGTGAATGGCACCTATGTATGTAACTGCTGTCCTCCAGGCAATGATACCGTTTTCATATTGTGGTGCAGGCAGCGCCACAATGTTTTATTTTATGCACTTCTATAGCGCTACTATATTCCGCTTTACAGACATTAGCATCACACTGTCCCCAATGGGGCTCACAATCTAAGTATGCCTTTGGAGTGTGGGAGGAAACCCACGCAAACACAGGGAGAACATACAAACGCCATGCAGATGTTGCCCTTGGTCGGATTCGAACGTAGGACCCCAGCGCTGCAAGGTACCAGTGCTAACCACTGAGCCAATGTGCTGCCCACACTGTGATATTTGAATGTGCAACAAAATGGTAGGGCTCGCAATGGTGGCCGATGGGTGCTCTATTAGGTTGATAAAAAGGAGAGTATTTATAGGCACACCACCTTCTGGACAGTATATGTCCGCACGTCTTATATGGTAAAAACTGTACAATTTATTTGCATAAAAATAAATACAATAACATTAAATAAATAACCAACAATGCTTGTTAATTATTCATCCTCAACTTTTTGGAGTGTTCAGTGATTGTGGAGGATCAGTAATTAACAATCAATACCCCTATTATACAATATGCGGATGTATCTTCTCGGGTTCACAATTCATACACCTAAAGGACTCAATCCCAATTCATGATTAAAAATATATAAAACAGTGAGGTCCATAATTGAGGTATAATGGACGCAATCTGAAGCCGTTATATCCAGTTCATATACTTTAAATGTCAGTATTTTATTGATTTGGTCCCCAATATTCCACCGTTTATGCCAAGTGTAGTGGTAAGTCTTCACACACAGCGCATTACTTTGGTAGCAGTTTACCCAAATGTTCGTGCTGGTAGGCAATTATAGGTGTCGCTTGTAATGCCACGTATCTCTTGTATAGCGCACACACTCGCAGAGCGCTTAAGCAATGAGTGCTGTTCAGATGTTGATAGACAAAAACAGGTAGCGCCTCTATCGTAAGTCTGTATGATTCAGCGCTTTCCTGTTAGTTGATGCCCGAGACATCAGTGGTTCTGAGGCTTGCCGATATAGCGCTTACCTTCAAAAGGATTAAAATCAAAATCTACGGTGAGATGGAGCGGGATAGGCTGTGGGGCTGTGCCCTCACCCCTGCCGTATCTGTGTTGCGTTACCACTCTTACTGTTCGCCGGTATCGCAAACATCCAGCGTTCCTTCCTGCAGACACGTGTTTATTTGTCCAGCTGCGCGCCAAGCACTCCTTTTTTTTGTTTCAATAAGGCGTTTTCTTCAACTTTTTTGATAATTGCTCCAGCTGTAGTTTGGCATAAAGTTCTTTTAAGAAGATGTCGACATCAGGTATACAGTGACCTATAGCATCGCTAGACGCGTTTCGGAGCCTCTGCTCCTTCCTCAGTAGCTGTATGCCACTCGCCAGTGAATAGTGTCTTTCATACTATCCAATGTCAATTACAAACTGGATCCAGTGGATCTGGGGTACTGATATATAGACACTACATAGACCAAAGTATCAATTTGTACCTGTTCTAACTATTCCTCCTTCCTTCTTGTATTATTTTTCTTCCCATACAACAGTCTACATCAAGTTTGCCAATATGTTGCAATAAAAAAGCAAATTTCAGTAACTATGGTAATTTATGCGTTTTCATTGCGATTTTACATAACACATGCGTTTTTTATTTTTATTCTCCTCACTTTCCACCTTAATGCAATTCCTTAACTGAATATACTCCATGAATTGTACCAATCGCCCATGTGATTTCAAAATGGGTTCATTTCGTCCTTTTTTTTTATTGCTTTCGTTCCTTGATTATTTGAACCTATGAAATGATTTTGAATGTATTATGTGGGTACAATTCTCAGATAAGACTGTGTAAAATATATATAATATATGTTTGAAAATGTGGAAAATTCGACCAAACAAGAAACTGAAGCAATAGAACAACTGCAGAAAAATAATGTCACTATACGACTGGCAGATAAGGAGGAGGGGCTGTAGTGATAAAAGATACAATAAGATATGAGGAAGAATGCCCAAAACAACTGTCAGCTAGGGATACATATAAAAAACTTGAGAAAGATCCAACAGATGAATACCAGTGCTTATTGGTCAAACTGTGCAATAAAGGAAAGGAAAAGGGGATCCTATTGGAAAGAGAATTTAAGTTTATTGTATGAATCCCAATGTTTTACTGTATACCAAAAGTTCACAAAGACAACAGAAATTCCCCAGGCCGCCTCATCATAGCCGGCATTGGATCAGTGACATCTAACTTAGATCAGATACTCCAACCAATTTTTAAAGTTTCACCATCCTACATAAAAGATACCACCAGGTTATTACATTGGTAGAGGGTTTACAGTACCAACCTTATTGGATATTAGGCATACTTGACGTTAGTTCCCTATATACAGTTATAGATCATAAACGGTACTGAATCTATTAACACCATCCTTTTAAGAGATGGAACATTAAATAAGGAACAAATCCAGTTTACTATTGAGGGGATACAACACATCCTTACACATAACTACTATCTAATTTCTATCTCCAAACACGCGGGACCGCTATGGGTACCAGATTCGCCCCCAGTTACGCAAACTTATTTATGGCACTGTGGGAATATGAGACCATTCAACCCCAACTGGGGGAGGGTTTGGTACTCTGGTGCCGCTTTATTGTTGACATTCTGTTTATTTGGATAGAGGGGAAGATGAACTTTTCCAGTTTCTAATTGATTTAAATGAAAATTCTAAAATTTTTAAGTTTATGCCAAATATTAGCAGGGAACAGGTAGTTTTTTCGACCTGGTCATCTCATCTCAAGATAATTGATTGATTTGTAAAACTCATGATAAGCCGGTAGGAAAAAACAGCTACAACTGTATACAAGCTGTCATGGATGGTTAACCAACATTCCGACCACTCAGTTCCGTCGTCTTAAAAGAAATTGCACCTTAGTCAATTTGAAGAAGAAGCTAAACAATTGTCTAATGAATTCCTGAATAAAAATTATCCACAAAAGGTCATTAACACATCTTTAGTACAGGTAAGAAAAATGAATAGAAATACGTTTTTTACCCCTAAAAATTTAGTGAAACAAGAAGATGAAATAAGGAATTATTTTGCCATTTAATTCACAGTATAAAATAGTAGAAAAAAATAATACGGAAGTACTGACATCACCTACTTAAAGACAAAGTGGTAGGAACTTTGTTACCAAAAATCCCTAGTATCGCTTATTCTAGGGCCTCATCAATTGGCACAAAATTAGCCACAACAACTAAAGGCCAGAGTAGGACCCCCTCTATTTCAGAGTAAGTGAAGCCGAAAGGCTTCTATAAATGTGGTAAATATGGAAACTGCGAGTCCGCTGCAGGCCCCAAGAAGACAATGACAGTACGATCTACGTGTAACTCCTATAAATGGGAAATTAAGAATTTTTAACCTGTAACACGACAAGTGTAATTTACATGATTCAGTGTCCTTGTGACAAACAATATATAGGGAGAACCAAAAGAATATCAAACATACGTAATGGATTTGAAAAACATACTTTATCCAAGCACTTTAAAGAATACCATAACAAAGATCCTAGTTGCCTGACATTTACAGCTATAGAAACCATTCAGTGCAATTGGAGAGGAGGTAACCATATTGCAGATATGTCTCGGCAGAATCCAGACTTATTTTTGATTTTGAAACCTTAATTCTGCAAGGCCTCAATGCAGATATGGAGATATTTGGCTTCCTATGAGGATTGGGGCTGGGGCCTGGCCCCGATGGGAAATCGGGGTTTGGCCGTTAGTTTATAAATAAAAAACGCATGTGAAATGTAAAAACGCAATGAAAGCGCATAATTACCATAGTTACTGAAATTGGTTTTATTTTTATTTTATTGCAACATATTGGCAAACTTGATGTTGACTGTTGTATGGGAAGAAAAATAATACAAGAAGGAAGGAGGAATAGTTAGAACAGGTACAAATTGATACTTTGGTCCATGTAGTGTCTATATATCAGTACCCCAGATCCACTGGATCCAGTTTGTAATTGACATTGGATAGTATAAAAGACACTATTCACTGGCGAGTGGCATATAGCTACTGAGGAAGGAGCAGAGGCTCCGAAACGTGTCTAGCGATGCTATAGGTCACTGTATACCTAATGATGTCGACATCTTCTTAAAGAACTTTATGCCAAACTACAGCTGGAGCAATTATCAAAAAAGTTGAAGAAAACGCCTTAGGCTACTTTCACACTTGTGGCAGAGTGATCCGGCAAGCAGTTCCGTCTCTGGAACTTCCTGCCGGATCAGGCAATCTGCATTGAAACGGACAGCATTTGTAGACTGATCCGGATGCGTCTTACAAATGCATTGCATGAACGGATCCGTCTCTCCGTATGTCACCCGGAGAAACGGATTTGTTATATATTTTT
Source organism: Bufo bufo (assembly GCF_905171765.1). Lineage (NCBI taxonomy): Eukaryota > Metazoa > Chordata > Amphibia > Anura > Bufonidae > Bufo > Bufo bufo. Next base: position 140,929,351 of record NC_053390.1, on the reverse strand, counting down.
TTTAAACATTTTTAAGGACGGATCCGCCATTGCAGTATTTTTAATAAGCTCCGGTAAGTAGAAAATGAGCAGCGGCACTCACCAATGTGCGTTCACAAACAGCAGCTTTATTCCATGAGACTAAGGCACCAGGTAATGAAGGATATTAGGGCAATTATATACTCTACTGCTCAACCTAATGTTACTCAGGAAGAGCAGAGAGCCCTCTCCTGGCTTAGTTCCCAGGATAATATCATTGTGAAACCGGCGGACAAAGGGGGCAATATTGTTCTTATGTCGAGGGAATTCTATTTAAATGAGGCCCATAGACAGTTGGGAGACCCCCGCGTGTACGAGAGGATACGGGGTGACCCTGTGGCCAATATCCAACAATCACTCAAATCCTTGATTGCTAAGTACGTGGAGGCTGGTTTCCTCCCCAGTAATATGCTGGACAAGCTTGTCCCACCATCCCCAGCTAGACCGTCTTGGTACTTTTTACCAAAGGTCCATAAATCACTGAGCCACCCCCCGGGGCGTCCCATCGTCGCGGGGATTGGCTCAGTGACGGAGCCCTTGTCCAAGTATGTGGACTGGCTCTTGAGACCGATTCTCACCAGTGCTCCAGCGTATTTGAAAGACACGAATGACTTTCTGCTAGCCCTCAAGGAATTGCATTGGCAGGATGGATACCAATTGGTATCCCTCGATGTGGAAAGCCTCTACACCCGCATCCCACATGATGCGGGTGTGGAGGCGGTCCTTGACATCGTGGCCAACTTGGGCAAGAGTCAGATATACTGTGGATTCATCGGTGAAGCACTGGAGTTTATCCTAACCAATAACGTGTTCCAGTTTGGGTCTGATTGGTACAGGCAAAAACTGGGTACGGCCATGGGGACCCCCGTCTCCTGTACGTTCGCCAACATGTACCTCGCTAGATTTGAGGATAGATATATCTATTCCACTATGAACCCGTATGTATCTAAACTTAAAACGTATCTACGCTTTGTGTTTGACGTGTTCATAGTGTGGGAGGGTACGGAAAGCGAATGTGGTGAGTTCGTGGACTTCCTCAACAGCAACGATATGGGCATGACGTTTACTCTCAATTTTGGAGGCTCTAGATTGGAGTTTTTGGATGTGGCTGTCCTGGTGGAAGGCGACGGGCTGGTCACGGAGGGCTTTCGTAAGCCCACGGCGACCAACTCCTTGCTCCACCACGACAGCTTCCACCCATACAGCGTCAAAAGAGCTGTACCATATGGCCAATTTGTAAGATTGAGACGCATTAATAGCAAAAACAGCAGTTATTGTAGTCAGGCCCAAGATCTTAAAAAACGTCTAAAAGAGAGGGGTTACCCGGAGGGACCACTTGATGAGGATATGAGGAGGGTTGAAGAAGATTTTTCCCAGGAGAGCCTACTTAGCAGAGGGAGTGAAAAGAATAAACAAGGGATTGCAGACGCCAAACCTACTAGGTTTGCGTTCTCTTTCAAATATAGTCCGATGGCAGAGCGCATTCGCTCTGTCATTTTTAAAAATTGGGACGTATTGAGAAGAGACGCAACCCTACAGGAGCTTACCGAGCATAAACCATTGATCTCCTTTAGAAGGGCTCATACTGTAAAAGATAGATTGGTTAGAAGCAGGTTTAAGCACAGTAGGAGTGAGAGTTGGCTGAACAGCAATCTACCCAAAGGGAATTTCAAGTGTGGCAGTTGCTCTTTCTGCCAGCACAATTCCCTTAAAAAGTGGATTGAATTTGGGGGTGTCCAACACAGAGTTAACACCTTTATCAACTGCAGGAGCACATATGTGGTGTATCTGCTACTGTGCTCCTGCGGTCGATTTTACATTGGCAAGACCATTAGGTGTTTGTTTGAAAGGTTCAGGGAGCACTTAAACTCTATTAAAACAGGGAAGGGGTGCCCCAGATTTATCCAACATGTCAGAGAAGCCCATAACGGGGATGTGAGTTCCATTTCATTTTCCGGTTTAGAGACAGTCCCTGCCCCTCTGCAGGGGGGGGATAGACACCGCCTCCTCCTGCAGAGGGAAGCCAGATGGGTCTTGCACACACAAGCGCTAGGGGAACTTGGGCTGAATGACAGAAATGACCTCAGCCCATTTCTTTAAGTAAGCTTTTTAAAAATTTGCTTTCCTTAAGTTAGTCTAAACAAGTGTGCATGGTATGCTTATATACATGTCCCTGTTGTATTGCTTGTTCATCGTTTGTTTGTATTTGATGTAATGCAGTTTTTCCTGCTCAGGTGCGATTTTGATTCGTCTGATATCATGACAGAAACCCGGCACCTGGGTTTAAAAGGAGCATTGACGCAAGCACGCAGTGACGCACAGCCTGACGAAGCGCAGTTAGCGCGAAACGGCCGCCGCTGTTAGTTGCGTGCTTGAACTGTCTGCCCCTTGCCTTAGTCTCATGGAATAAAGCTGCTGTTTGTGAACGCACATTGGTGAGTGCCGCTGCTCATTTTCTACTTACCGGAGTTTGTTACTTTGTATCTACTGTTTCAGCTGTGCACCGCCGAGCGCTCGTCTCCTCACCAGCCTTGTTACTCGTACTGACCGCTCACACTGATCCTGTGTGTGTTTGACTGTGCCGCCCTCCACTTCACTATATTGTGCAGTATTTTTAATGCTGGATCCGGCACTATTACATTTCAATGTAAATTAATGCCCGATCCGGCATTCCGAAAACTGATCCGGAATTTTGGACGGAGATAATACCGCAGCATGCTGCGGTATTTCCTCTGTCCAAAACGCCATTCGGTGACTGAACTGGAGACATCCTGATGCATCCTGAACGGATTTCTCTCCATTCAGAATGCATTGGGATAAAACTGATCAGTTCTTTTCCGGTATTGAGCCCCTAGGACGGAACTTAGGGCCGGAAAAGAAAAACGCTAGTGTGAAAGTACCCTTATTGAAACAACCAAAGGAGTGCTTGGCGCGCAGCAGGACAAAAAAAACACGTGTCTGCAGGAAGAAACGCTGGATGTTTGAACAGCAATACCAGCGAACAGTAAGAGCGGTAACACAACACAGATACGGCAGGGGTGAGGGCACAGCCCCACAGCCTATCCGGCTCCAATTCACCGTAGATTGTTTTTAATCCTTCTTGAAGGTAAGCGCTACATCGGCAAGCCTCAGAACCACTGATGTCTCGGGCATCAACTAACAGGAAAGCGCTGAATCATACAGACTTACGATAGAGGCGCTACCTGTTTTTGTCTATCAACATCTGAACAGCACTCATTGCTTAAGCGCTCTGCGAGTGTGTGCGCTATACAAGAGATACGTGGCATTACAAGCGACACCTATAATTGCCTACCAGCACGAACATTTGGGTTAACTGCTACCAAAGTAATGCGCTATGTGTGAAGACTTACCACTACACTTGGCATAAACGGTGGAATATTGGGGACCAAATCAATGAAATACTGACATTTAAAGTATATGAACTGGATATAACCGCTTCAGATTGCGTCCATTATACCTCAATTATGGACCTCACTGTTTTATATATTTTTAATCATGAATTGGGATTGAGTCCTTTAGGTGTATGAATTGTGAATCCGAGAAGATACATCCGCATATTGTATAATAGGGGTATTGATTGTTAATTACTGATCCTCCACAATCACTGAACACTCCAAAAAGTTGAGGATGAATAATTAACAAGCATTGTTGGTTATTTATTTAATGTTATTGTATTTATTTTTATGCAAATAAATTGTACAGTTTTTACCATATAAGACGTGCGGACATACATTGTCCAGAAGGTGGTGTGCCTATAAATGCTCTCCTTTTTTAACACTGTGGTATTTACTTCTGCTGGGGCGGTATTTTGTACTACACTGTGGTATTTAATTCTGCTGGGGCGGTATTTTGTACTACATTGTGGTATTTGGTACTGTTGGGGCGGTATTTTGTACTACACTGTGGTATTTGGTTCTGCTGGGGCGGTATTTTGTACTACACTGTGGTATTTGGTTCTGCTGGGGCGGTATTTTGTTCTACACTGTGGTATTTGGTTCTGCTGGGGCGGTATTTTGTACTACACTGTGGTATTTGGTTCTGCTGGGGCGGTATTTTGTACTACACTGTGGTATTTTGTACTACACTGTGGTATTTGGTTCTGCTGGGGCGGTATTTTGTACTACACTGTGGTATTTGGTTCTGCTGGGGCGGTATTTTGTACTACACTGTGGTATTTGGTTCTGCTGGGGCGGTATTTTGTTCTGCACTATGGGTTTGATGGCCCTACCCACTTCTGTTGTCCTGCCTTCTGTCAATTTGGATCCACTTACAATATGGCCCACACTTAGTATTTTTTCCAGGGCCTCTTTAAGTTCCCGGTCCGCCTCTGAGCGGCACAGTGTAATTGCAACTACTCCGTCTTATTCAAGTGAACAGGAGAGGAAGGTGTATTACACTGCACGCCCCTTTAAGCATATGTCCATGTGTGGCGAATGTGCCGTGGACTTTCTGCCATGGAATTGCGGGTGAAGAATACACAGCGTATTACAGTACCAGCAAAGTGTATAACATTTTACAAAATCTTATCCACATAAAGCAGAAACATCTGCTGTGGAAATTGACCCATGGTGTGGATTTTAATTTATGCTGTGGCTTTCCATTGCAGTGCATAGTGTGAAAAGCGCTTTAAAAAATCTGCATGTGTCACTTTTTTTTCTTGTATTTCTGTTTCTGACCATTTTTAAGGTCTCTGCTGTCAGTGGATGAATACCCTGCTTATGAGTCTGGTGTTTGAACGTTTAGCTCACAGAGCATTTCCTAAATTTAAAGGGGATGTCCCATGAAAAATATTCTACAGTTTTCAAACCAGCACCTGGATCTGAATACTTTTGTGCGTATAATTAACCACCTCAGCCCCCAGTGCTTAAACACCCTGAAAGACCAGGCCACTTTTTACACTTCTGACCTACACTACTTTCACTGTTTATTGCTCGGTCATGCAACTTACCACCCAAATGAATTTTACCTCCTTTTCTTCTCACTAATAGAGCTTTCATTTGGTGGTATTTCATTGCTGCTGACATTTTTACTTTTTTTGTTATTAATCGAAATTTAACGATTTTTTTGCAAAAAAATGACATTTTTCACTTTCAGTTGTAAAATTTTGCAAAAAAAAACGACATCCATATAGAAATTTTGCTCTAACTTTATAGTTCTACATGTCTTTGATAAAAAAAAAATGTTTGGGTAAAAAAAAAATGGTTTAGGTAAAAGTTATAGCGTTTACAAACTATGGTACAAAAATGTGAATTTCCGCTTTTTGAAGCAGCTCTGACTTTCTGAGCACCTGTCATGTTTCCTGAGGTTCTACAATGGCCAGACAGTACAAACACCCCACAAATGACCCTATTTCTGAAAGTAGACACCCTAAGGTATTCGCTGATGGGCATAGTGAGTTCATAGAACTTTTTATTTTTTGTCACAAGTTAGCGGAAAATGATGATTTATTTTTTTTTTTTTCTTACAAAGTCTCATATTCCACTAACTTGTGACAAAAAATAAAAAGTTCTATGAACTCACTATGCCCATCAGCGAATACCTTGGGGTCTCTTCTTTCCAAAATGGGGTCACTTGTGGGGTAGTTATACTGCCCTGGCATTCTAGGGGCCCAAATGTGTGGTAAGGAGTTTGAAATCAAATTCTGTAAAAAATGACCTGTGAAATCCGAAAGGTGCTCTTTGGAATATGGGCCCCTTTGCCCACCTAGGCTGCAAAAAAGTGTCACACATCTGGTATCTCCGTACTCAGGAGAAGGTGGGGAATGTGTTTTGGGGTGTCATTTTATATATACCCATGCTGGGTGAGAGAAATATCTTGGCAAAAGACAACTTTTCCCATTTTTTTATACAAAGTTGTCATTTGACCAAGATATTTATCTCACCCAGCATGGGTATATGTAAAAAGACACCCCAAAACACATTCCTCAACTTCTCCTGAGTACGGGGATACCAGATGTGTGACACTTTTTTGCAGCCTAGGTGGGCAAAGGGGCCCATATTCCAAAGAGCACCTTTCGGATTTCACAGGTCATTTTTTACTGAATTTGATTTCAAACTCCTTACCACACATTTGGGCCCCTAGAATACCAGGGCAGTATAACTACCCCACAAGTGACCCCATTTTGGAAAGAAGACACCCCAAGGTATTCCGTGAGGGGCATGGCGAGTTCCTAGAATTTTTTATTTTTTGTCACAAGTTAGTGGAAAATGATGATTTTTTTTTTTTTTTTTCATACAAAGTCTCATATTCCACAAACTTGTGACAAAAAATAAAAACTTCCATGAACTCACTATGCCCATCAGCGAATACCTTGGGGTCTCTTCTTTCCAAAATGGGGTCACTTGTGGGGTAGTTATACTGCCCTGGCATTCTAGGGGCCCAAATGTGTGGTAAGTAGGTAAATGACCTGTGAAATCCGAAAGGTGCTCTTTGGAATGTGGGCCCCTTTGCCCACCTAGGCTGCAAAAAAGTGTCACACATCTGGTATCTCTGTATTCAGGAGAAGTTGAGGAATGTGTTTTGGGGTGTCTTTTTACATATACCCATGCTGGGTGAGATAAATATCTTGGTCAAATGCCAACTTTGTATAAAAAAATGGGAAAAGTTGTCTTTTGCCAAGATATTTCTCTCACCCAGCATGGGTATATGTAAAATGACACCCCAAAACACATTCCCCAACTTCTCCCGATTACGGAGATACCAGATGTGTGACACTTTTTTGCAGCCGAGGTGGGCAAAGGGGCCCATATTCAAAAGAGCACCTTTCGGATTTCACAGGTCATTTTTTACAGAATTTGATTTCAAACTCCTTACCACACATTTGGGCCCCTAGAATGCCAGGGCAGTATAACTACCCCACAAGTGACCCCATTTTGGAAAGAAGAGACCCCAAGGTATTCGCTGATGGGCATAGTGAGTTCATGGAAGTTTTTATTTTTTGTCACAAGTTAGTGGAATATGAGACTTTGTATGAAAAAAAAATAAAAAAAAAAAAAATAAGCATTTTCCACTAACTTGTGACAAAAAATAAAAAATTCTAGGAACTCGCCATGCCCCTCACGGAATACCTTGGGGTGTCTTCTTTCCAAAATGGGGTCACTTGTGGGGTAGTTATACTGCCCTGGCATTTTCCAGGGGCCCTAATGTGTGGTAAGTAGGTAAATGACCTGTGAAATCCTAAAGGTGCTCTTTGGAATATGGGCCCCTTTGCCCACCTAGGCTGCAAAAAAGTGTCACACATGTGGTATCGCCGTATTCAGGAGAAGTTGGGGAATGTGTTTTGGGGTGTCATTTTACATATACCCATGCTGGGTGAGAGAAATATCTTGGCAAAAGACAACTTTTCCCATTTTTTTATACAAAGTTGGCATTTGACCAAGATATTTCTCTCACCCAGCATGGGTATATGTAAAATGACACCCCAAAACACATTCCCCAACTTCTCCTGAGTACGGCGATACCAGATGTGTGACACTTTTTTGCAGCCTAGATGCGCAAAGGTGCCCAAATTCCTTTTAGGAGGGCATTTTTAGACATTTGGATACCAGACTTCTTCTCACGCTTTGGGGCCCCTAGAATGCCAGGGCAGTATAAATACCCCAAATGTGACCCCATTTTGGAAAGAAGACACCCCAAGGTATTCAATGAGGGGCATGGCGAGTTCATAGAATTTTTTTTTTTTTGGCACAAGTTAGCGGAAATTGATATTTTTAATTTTTTTCTCACAAAGTCTCCCGTTCCGCTAACTTGGGACAAAAATTTCAATCTTTCATGGACTCAATATGCCCCTCACGGAATACCTGGGGGTGTCTTCTTTCCGAAATGGGGTCACATGTGGGGTATTTATACTGCCCTGGCATTCTAGGGGCCCTAAAGCGTGAGAAGAAGTCTGGAATATAAATGTCTAAAAAATTTTACGCATTTGGATTCCGTGAGGGGTATGGTGAGTTCATGTGAGATTTTATTTTTTGACACAAGTTAGTGGAATATGAGACTTTGTAAGAAAAAAAAAAAAAAATTCCGCTTACTTGGGCCAAAAAAATATCTGAATGGAGCCTTACAGAGGGGTGATCAATGACAGGGGGGGTGATCAATGACAGGGGGGTGATCAGGGAGTCTATATGGGGTGATAACCACAGTCATTGATCACGCCCTTGTAAGGCTTCATTCAGACGTCCGGATGCGTTTTGCGGATCCGATCCATCTATCAGTGCATCCGTAAAAATCATGCGGACATCTGAATGGAGCTTTACAGGGGGGTAATCAATGACAGGGGGGTAATCAGGGAGTCTATATGGGGTGATCACCACAGTCATTGATCATGCCCCTGTAAGGCTTCATTCAGACGTCCGGATGCGTTTTGCGGATCCGATCCATCTATCAGTGCATCCGTAAAAATCATGCGGACATCTGAATGGAGCTTTACAGGGGGGTAATCAATGACAGGGGGGTAATCAATGACAGGGGGGTGATCAGGGAGTCTATATGGGGTGATCACCACAGTCATTGATCATGCCCCTGTAAGGCTTCATTCAGACGTCCGGATGCGTTTTGCGTATCCGATCCATGTATCAGTGCATCCGTAAAAATCATGCGGACATCTGAATGGAGCTTTACAGGGGGGTGATCAGGGAGTCTATATGGGGTGATCAGGGGTGATTAGGGGTGATCAGGGGCTAATAAGGGGTTAATAAGTGACGGGGGGGGGGGTGTAGTGTAGTGTAGTGGTGCTTGGTGCTACTTTACTGAGCTACCTGTGTCCTCTGGTGGTCGATCCAAACAAAGGGGACCACCAGAGGACCAGGTTGCAGGTATATTAGACGCTGTTATCAAAACAGCGTCTAATATACCTGTTAGGGGTTAAAAAAAACACATCTCCAGCCTGCCAGCGAACGATCGCCGCTGGCAGGCTGGAGATCAACTCTCTTACCTTCCGTTCCTGTGAGCGCGCGCGCCTGTGTGCGCGCGTTCACAGGAAGTCTCGCGTCTCGCGAGATGACGCGTATATGCGTGACTGTGCGCAGCGCTGCCACCTCCGGAACGCGATCCTGCGTTAGGCGGTCCGGAGGTGGTTAAATATGTAAAATGTATCTGTATAGCGCCACCTGCTGTTTGTTCTTTTTCTTATTGGTTTATCCTGCTCACTGAGATGGCCGCACATGCTCAGTTTCATCCTTCAACTGCCTCCTGAGCTGTGATAGGGAGAGCTGAGACACGCCCCCTGAGCTGCAGCAGATAAGACACTCCCCTTCAAGCTCTCAGCTTATAAATCTAGCAGAGCAATGAATGGGGAGATCTCTGGATTTTCATTTTTTACCTTAATCATGGGATAATCCCTTTAATACAAGTACCTTGCTCTCAGCAGAAGGCAGGAATAGGCTAGGAGAATGCAGAGTCTAAAGGTGAGCCATGCAGGGCTGCGTCTGTAGTTCGGTCTGCAAACGTATCCTCAAAATATGGATACCCCCTATGTGTCTTCCATGTTTCTCTCACTCGCATCAATATAAAGGGCTAATATGGAGAGAATAGGACATAATTAGCAGAACGGCCACATGGATCCGCAAAATATACAGATGTGTGCATGGCCCCATAGAAATGAATGGGTCAGTGTGCTATCCACAAAAAATGCAGACTGGTGACAGATATCCTAAGCAAAATGCATATTGATTACACCATTTTGCTATATTCTTTATTGAACAGCCACAATGTGAGTTGGGTGTTGTACAGTACAGAGTACGTGCCGGAGAGTCCTAATATTCATGAGCTCCTGGCTTTCTCTGGTTGCAAAACGAATATATTGGCATGGGGCAAAGGGAGGTAGGGAGAACCAGGAGCTCGAAAATATGCGGACTCTTGCGCTTTTGCAGTGTAGTGAGTGCATTTCTGCAAATAGGTGGTGGGGGTGTGGAGAGCCTGGAGACCATGAATATGAGGACTCTTGAACTCATGCAGTGTACTGAGTGGATTCCAGCACCTGGTGGTGGGGGTGAGGAGAGCCTGGAGACCATGAATATGAGGACTTTTGAGCTTGTGTGGATTCCAGCTCTCTGCTTGTGCATTCAAGTGGACAGAGCTTTGTCTCGCCCAGGCCAGTGATACTAGTCGTGACGTCACTGGGCCTGTCGTAAACAGCGAGAAGGCCGCGGCGCTCCTGCCAGTGCCGCTGCCTTCTCAAACAGCTGATCGGAGGGGGTCCCGGGTGTCGGACGCCCACCGATCAGATGCTGATGATCTATCCAGAGGATAGATGATCAGTTTTAAAGAGCTGCAGAACCCCTTTAAATATAAGGACAGAATGGTTAGTCCAATCTAAGTCACATGATGCAGTAACTGAAGATGTGAATTTCTGTATAAACTAAGCATCTGAAAATCTAACCTTATTAGTAAAGGAGGTTTAATGTCTATTTGAAATGCAAGTCTGTAAAACAACCATGTTCTTTCACTGGCGATATTTATCATCCGTCCACAGGATAGGTGAAAAATGTTAGATCAGTGATCACTAGTATGAGGGATCCTAGTCCCCATCCCTCCTGAGGAGCCTGCGGCCTGCCCTCCTAACGTCACTATGGGACATAGCTGAACACTTACTACTCCTTCTAGTTGTATAGTGCACATGTACCTCTGCATTGTGGATGTGCTGGTGAAGAATAATGGAATCTGTTGTTCCCCCTGAATACCTGAATAGCGATCAGTATCACAGACACTTATCTCCTATTCTGTAACAGCCTGGGTTCTGAGCGCAGGTTTCGCTTCACTGCCAGGGTCGGAGGGAACTCCAATCCCAACTGTTAACCTTTTGATCACGCTACGGTATTGACTCCCCCCTGCGATCGATCACTAGGATCAGAGACTAGGGGAGCGATTTGCAGTCAGTCCTAAGGATGTATGAAGGACCCCACGACTGTCTGTGCAGTAATCCAGCTGTTAGGACACTCTAGTGTTACCCTAACTGCAACCTGTGCCATTATTAGGTGATTTTGTGTGAAAAATTTTGAGTGACAAGGAAATGAAAACAAAGACACCAAAAATAGTGTTTTTCTATACTTTCACTGCAAACAAAGTATATAAATTACACAATAATTTAGGCTTATTTCGCGTTAGGCTGTTCTGACAAGGGAACAGCACGCTGGATCCGTACTAACGTTTGCACATGTGTGCTGCTGGACGTCCCCCTTGGCGCCTTTCACTATAATGGGGAGGGGCCGGCGATTTGGCCGCAGCACTGCAAACAGGCCAAGGGGCAGCAGACACCACAGCACGCGGTGCCGTAGCTGATGTTCAGTGGATCAGCACATATAGTACCGCACAGTACTGTATAGAGGCCCTAATAGACAGCCAATCAGTACTTGTGCTTCGGAGCTTGGAATGACGCACACAGGAGGATAGCCAGCATCTTTATGACTGCTACTAGTGATGAGCCAAGCGAGCTTCGTTTCGTTCAAAACTTCAGATTAATACTGTATGAAGATCCGTCTATGTACAGTATTAAAATGTATGGGCTCCAATGAGCAGAAGTAAGTTAAACCATCAGACCCACTGTATCGTAAGGAAACCAAGTGGGTCTGGGTAAAAGAAAAAAAAGTGAAAAAAGTAAAAAAAAAAATCTAATTTCTTCTTCTAGCCATTAAAAAATAAATAAAAATACACTACACATGTTTGGTATCATCGCATCCGTAACGACCTGATCTATAAAAGGATCATGTTACTTTCCCTGCATGGTAAACTCCATAGAAAAAAAAAAGAGAAACAACTATGATGGAATAAAAAATTTTCACACCTCACTTCCAAAAAAAAAGTATTAACGGTGATCAAAAAAGTTGTATGTACCCCAAAAGAGTACCAATCAAACAGTCACCTCATCCCAAATAAAAAGAGCCCCTACATGAGACAATCGCCCAAAAAATGAAAAAAATATGGCCTTCAGAAAATGGAGACACAAAAATTAATTTTTAAATAAATAAGAAAAAGTAGACCTATTAGGTATTGCCGCATCCGTAACAACCTGCTCTACAAAGTTTGTAAAATCAGTTTTGCGTAACCTAAGGTGTGTAGTTTCTACAATGGGGTAATTTATGGGGGCTTTCCACTATGTAAGCCCCACAAAGTGACTTCAGAACTGAACTGGTCCTTAAAAAGTGGGTTTTGGAAATTTTCTTAAAAACTTTTAAGAATTGCTTCTAAAATTCTAAGCCTTTTTAACATCCCCAAAAAATAAAATGACGTTTACAAAATGATGCCAACATAAATTAGACATATGGGGAATATTAAGTAATAAATATTTTATGAGGTATAACTTTCTGTTTTCAAAGCGGAGAAATTGAAATTTTGAAAATAGTGACTTTTTAAAATTTTGGGTAAATTTGGGGATTTTTTCATAAATAAAGGTGAAATATATTAACTCAAATTTATGACGTATCATGAAGTACAATGTGTCTTGAGAAAACAATCTCAGAATGGCTTGAAGAAGTAAGTTTTCCAAAGTTATCACCACATAAAGTGACATATCAGATTTCCAAAATTTGGCCTGGTCATTAAGGTGAAAAATGGCTGTGTCCTGAAGGGGTTAAAACTTGAAACCGAACTCTGCTTCGATTCCGGAGGTACTAATTCGTATCGCAGGTCACCCCCATTCATTTGAATGGGGCTGTGCGGCACCTAGGCCATGTGACTGTTCAATGTGTCATCACTGTCCTAGGCTAGGCTGCAGGAAGGCCGCAGCACTCACAGGAGCCCCGATGCCTTCCCAAACAGCTGATTGGGGTGGGGTCCTGGGTGCCACACCCCCACTGATCAGATACTGATGACTTAGGGCTCATGCACACGAAAGTAGTTTCTTACCGTGTCCGTTCCGTTTTGTTTTTTTGCGGACCATATGCGGAACCATTCACTTCAATGGGTCTGCAAAAAAAAAAAAAAAAACTGAAGTTCCTCAGTGTGCATTCTGTTTCCGTATTTCCGTTCCGCAAAAAAATAGAACATGTCCTATTATTGTCTGCATTACGGACAAGGATAGTACTGTTCTATGAAGGACCAGCTGTTCCGTTCCGCAAAATACGGAATTCACACGGATGTCATCCGTATTTTTTGCGGACTGCAAAATTCATATGGTCGTGTGCATGAGCCCTTATCCAGAGGATAGAATGTCCATGTAGCAGGGGTACTGCTCAACTTATGATTCGAAGGTGCTCACAAAAGGACTCTTCAGCCCAGTTACTAATTAAATACTATTGTGGCGTTGTCCGGGTTCACAGCTGAATCCGGACATATCCCCATTTTCAACCAGGCATCCCCCCCCTGACTTGAGCATCGGAGCAGTTCATGCTCCGATGCTCTCCTTTGCCCCTGTGCTAAATCGCACAGGGCAAAGGCATTTTCTGGAGAGCCGGTGACGTATCGGGCTCTCCATGGGGCTGCCAGGCGGAGGCTTCCTGGCGAGCCCGGTGACGTCACCGGCACTGATGGGCGGGCTTTAGCGCTGCCCTAGCCTGTAAAATGGCTAGGGCAGCGCTAAAGCCCGCCCATCAGAGCCGGTGACGTCACCGAACACACTGCTGGGTGGAAGCCTCCGCCCTGCAGTGTGTTATTGTAAATAAAAGAGCCCTTGCCCTGCGCGAGGCAGCGCATCGGAGCATGAAATGCTCCGATGCCAACATCAGGGGGGCTGTCTGGGTGAAACTATGGGTATGTCCGGGTTCAGCTCTGAACCTAGACAACCCCTTTAAAGAGGACCTTTCATCAGGCTAGCTCTAGTCTAATTATTATCCTACCTTTTATAGGGCGGCCCCCACTGATGCCATGGCACTTTTTTTTTTTTCTACAGAACCCCCCCCACCCACCGTTCTTCCGTTGTTTGCCCCGTATATTTTGGCGCCTTATATTATAATGAGTTATAAAAGGCAGAGACTTGTATTTTCCCTGGGAGCGGTTATCTTCTCCCTGGCTGTGAGCATCCAATCAGAGTGCCCCGCTTTTTGCCAGGGAGAAAAAGATCAAGTTCTCGTGAGAATCGCAAGAACTTAAGCGTGTAGACATCCTTGAGCTCATACTCCCTGGCTAAGAGCGGGGCGCTCTGATTGAATGCGCTCACAGCCAGGGAGAAGATAACCACTCGCAGGGAAAATACAAGTCTCCACCTAGTATAACCGAGTTGCCTCATTATTATATAAAGCGCCAAAATATACGGGCCAACAGCGGACGAACAGGGGGTTCTTTAGAAGAAGAAAAAAGTGCCATGGCATCAGAGGGGGCCGCCCTATAAGGTAGGATCATTATTAGACTAGAGCTAGCCTGATGAAAGGTCCTCTATATTATTGGATAACACGTTTCTTATCCAATAAATGTTCAAGAAGTGTGCTACAGTAGTATTGAATTAGAACTAAAAGAATCTAATCTAAAAGATAAGTCATCAGTTAAAGTCTTGGGGAGCCCCTTTAATGTGACCCAGCCTCAACATATGCCCTGCTACACAACTCAAAATAAAGGGTGCACCACCTTGGTTGTGTGATCATTGACCAAGCACCACAAGCAGGTTATACTTTGTCAATCTCAGCTCCATTGCATTAATATTTCCACGTGTTCTTTTTTTCCTTATCTAGAGCAGGGATGTCCAACCTGCGGCCCTCCAGCTGTTGTAAAACAACAACCCCCACAATGCCCTGCTGTAGGCTGCTAGCTGTAGGCTGTCCAGACATGCTGGGAGTTGTATTTTTACAATATCTGGAGGGCCGCAGGTTGGGCATCCCTGCTCTAGAGTATACTAGTGCAGGTACACTGAAAGTAAATCGATGCTTTAACCCCTTCCTGACATCCGCCCTACATGTACAGTGGATGTCAGGTCTTTAAAGATGCCGCTCGCTCTGTTTCATACAGCAGACACTTAATGCTAATGTCCACGATCGGCAGTAATGCAGACCACGGACACTTAACCCCTCAGATGCCGTGGTCAAACATGACTAGAGCATCTGAGAGTGCTAAAACCCGGAAGCGCGCACTTCCGGGTCAGGAGAGCTTTCCCCCAGCTGAAATTGGGGAAAGTGCCCTATGCTAATAATGAGCCTGTACTAGGCTTACTGGCTCATTAATTGTATATCACAGTTCATGCCAGCAGGTGGCAGCACTGAACTGTGGTATTGTGTTTTCGGTATAGATTAATGGAGCAAATTCCATTATTCTATGCAAGTTGCAATCTGATAATTACAAGTTGGGGTCCACTTGGGGACCTAAAAAAAAAATCACTTCCTTTCCCTAAAATATAAAAATAAATGAATATAAAAAATATAACATCATGGGCATTGCCGAATCCGAAAACACCTGTACTATCAAAATATAAAAAACTTTTCCCATACGTTGATTGGCATAACGTAAAAAAAAAAAAAAATTGGATGATTTTATCATCACTTTACTTAAAGGGATTCTGTCACCAGGTTTCACCCCTGTCAGCTAAACATATGCTGATGTTCAGGGCCTCATCAGGATTCCTAATGTGGGCTTCTAAATGTGATCCGTAGCCTTATTTTGCTAAAAAACAGGTTTTACTAACCTGTCACTCAAAGAAATAAGGTGCCCAAGGGGATGTCAGGGGTTGTCAAGGGATGCAAGGTGCCCGCCGCACCCACCGCCGTTCGTGCCCAGCGCCGCCTTTCCAGACTTCTGCACCGCCTCCTAATCCTCTGTGCCGCCTCTCGCTCTCCCTCCCTCCCTCCTCCTCCTGCTGTAAGATATCACGCGTGCGCACAGGGCTCTGAGAGGCTGGCGCCAGAGTGCAGGTCATACCTGGGTTGAGCGAAGTGCCGGCGCATGCGCACTTCGCTTCAAGAAGCCAAATCGAGAAGTCCGCACGGGCGCATCAGGCAGAGCCCTGTGCGCACGCGCAAGATCTTACAGCAGGAGGAGGGAGGAGGGGGGAGGGAGAGCGAGAGGCGGCACAGAGGATTAGGAGGCGGTGCAGAAGTCTGGAAAGGCGGCGCTGGGCACGAACGGCGGTGGGTGCGGCGGGCACCTTGCATCCCTTGACATCCCCTGACATCCCCTTGGGCACTTTATTTCTTTGAGTGACAGGTTAGTAAAACCTGTTTTTTAGCAAAATAAGGCTACGGATCACATTTAGAAGCCCACATTAGGAATCCTGATGAGGCCCTGAACATCAGCATATGTTTAGCTGACAGGGGTGAAACCTGGTGACAGAATCCCTTTAAGAAAAATTTAATAAATTGAATGAAAAGTGATCATAAGGTTATACACACCAAAATGGTATTAGGAAAAAATAAAAATCGTCCCGCAAAAAATGAACCCTCAAACATGTCCGTAGACATAACTATAAAAAAGTTATGGGGGTCAGTATACAGTGATGAGAAGAAAAAATTAATTTCAGTATTGAAACGCAAGAAAAACTATACATATGTGGCATA
Source organism: Bufo bufo (assembly GCF_905171765.1). Taxonomy (NCBI): domain Eukaryota; kingdom Metazoa; phylum Chordata; class Amphibia; order Anura; family Bufonidae; genus Bufo; species Bufo bufo. Next base: position 140,912,906 of record NC_053390.1, on the reverse strand, counting down.
GCCATAATCGTACTGACCTGGAGAATGAAGCGCACGAGTCAGTGTTACCATTTTACAGTAAAAAGTTTGGTGAAATATTTTTTATTTTTTTATTTTTTTCAAATTCCACCCTATTTATTTGGAATTTTTTCCACCCACTACATTGTATGCAATATTAAATTGTGGTATTAGGAAATGCAACTTTTCCAACAAAAAAACAAGCCCTCATAAGGCTATGTGAATGGAAAAATAAAAGTTATGGCTCCGAGGAGGCAGGGAGTGAAAAATTAAAATGCAAAAACGGAAAATCACTGTTCAGGAAAGGATAAAACCCTGATCTCTGCCCTGTGCCTACTTGGGACTGTAAGTTTACACATGGCTGATTTGTTGCAGAACCCCTGTCAGATTAGGAAAGTCACAGAAATTTCCTAAATAAGGCTACATTCACACTTGCGTTCGGTGCGGATCCGTCTGGTATCTGCACAGACGGATCCGCACCTATAATGCAAACGCTTGCATCCGTTCAGAACGGAGCCGTCTGCATAACAGCTTTTTCAGATCTGAGTTTTCACATCGTGAAAACTCAGATCCGACAGTATATTCTAACACAGAGGCGTTCCCATGGTGATGGGGATGCTTCAAGTTAGAATATACTAAGAACTGTGTACATAACTGCCCCCTGCTGCCTGGCAGCACCCGATCTCTTACAAGGGGCTGTGATCCGCACAATTAACCCCTCAGGTGCCGCACCTGAGGGGTTAATTGTGCGTGTTATAGCCCCCTGTAAGAGATCAGGTGCTGCCAGGCAGCAGGGGGCAGACCCTCCCTCCCCAGTATTAAATTCATTGGTGGCCAGTGCGGCCCCCCTCCCTCCCCAGTATTAAATTCATTGGTGGCCAGTGCGGCCCCCCCTCCCTCCCTAGTATTAAATTCATTGGTGACCAGTGCGGCCCCCCTCCCTCCTTCCCCAGTATTAAATTCATTGGTGGCCAGTGCGGCCCCCCACCTCCGTCGCTTGTATTAAATTCATTGGTGCGGCCTCCCCTCTCCCCCCCCCCCCAAATTAAAATTACCCCCCCCATCATTGGTGGCAGCGGAGAGTTCCGATCGGAGTCCCAGTTTAATCGCTGGGGCTCCGATCGGTTACCATGGCAACCAGGACTGCAGTAGCGTACCAATGAATTTAATACTAGAGACGGAGGGGGGCTGCACTGGCCACCAATGAATTTAAAACTGGAAAGGGAGGGGGGGTCTGGCCCCTGCTGCCTGGGGCCAGACCCCCCTCCCTCTCCAGTTTTAAATTCATTGGTGGCCAGTGCAGCCCCCCTCCGTCCCTAGTATTAAATTCAGGGGGCTATGATACGCACAATTAACCCCTCAGGTGCAGCACCCGAGGGGTTAATTGTGCCGATCACAGCCCCCTGTAAGAGATCGGGTGCTGCCAGGCAGCAGGGGGCAGTTATGTACACAGTTCTTAGTCTATTCTAACTTGAAGCGTCCCCATCACTATGGGAACGCCTCTGTGTTAGAATATACTGTCGGATCAGAGTTTTCACGATCTAACTCAAATCCGATGGTATATTCTAACATAGAGGTGTTCCCTTGGTGATGGGGACGCTTTAAGTTAAAATATACCATCGGATTGGAGAAAACTCTGATCCGATGGTATATTAATAGGGACTCCTGACTTTACATTGAAAGTCAATGGGGGACGGATCCGTTTGCAATTGCACCATATTGTGTCAACGTCAATCGGATCCTTCCCCATTGACTTGCATTGTAAGTCAGGACAGATCCGTTTGGCTCCGCACGGCGAGGCGGACACCAAAACGCTGCAAGCTGCGTTTTGGTGTCCGCCTCCAGAGCAGAATGGAGGCGGAACGGAGCCAAACTGATGCATTCTGGACGGATCCTTATCCATTCAGAATGCATTGGGGATGAACGGATCCGTTCGGGGCCGATTGTGAGAGCCCTCAAACGGATCTCGCAAGCAGAACCCCAAACGCAAGTGTGAAAGTAGCCTTAATCTGCCATGTGGATTCATACTCTAAGCCAGGCCTCTTTCACATGGGCGTCCCGGATTTGCTCTGAATGCATCTCGTGTGCTTTGCAAGAAAATTTCTGTCAGTTTTCACTGCTATTGCGTTGCGTTGTTCAATTTTTATCGCGCGGGTGCAATGCGTTTTGCACGCGCTTGATAAAAAACTGAATGTGGTACCCAGACCCGAACCTGGACTTCTTCACTGAAGTTCGGGTTTGGGTTTGGTGTTTTGTAGATTTTATTATTTTCCGCATCCGGATCTGTCTCACAAATGCATCCCTTTGCGTCTAGGTTGCGGAACTGCCCGCCGGAATCCTCTACCCCAAGTGTGAAAGTACCCTAAGGGTCTTTTACCCAGGGCGGTTGAGCCTTTTACAAGTGACGATCAGCACTCCTTTATTCATGGACCGATGCAAACTGAATGGGGGTTGAATGATCGTTGCTACGATTGTTGGTCCCCCATACAGGCTGCGTGTTGTTGGCAGCCTATTGATTGTTTACACAGGTAGGGTAGATCATCAGAAATGAGCATTCCTTTAAAGGGCTTGTACAGGATTAAAAAAAATTGGCTGCTTTCTTCCTGAAACAGCGCCACACCGGTCTATAGGCTGTGTATGGTGTTGCAGCCATTTACTTCAATAGCTGCTACACCACCCACAACCCATGAAGAAAGCAGCCATGTTTTTCTAATCCTGTACTACCCCTTCAATCTCTCTTTCTTTGGGTGTAGTCTGTGGTCCTCCTGTTCTCCCTCTTAATCCAGTGGGGGAGATTTATCATAACTGGTGTAAAGTAGAACTGGCTTAGTTGCCCATAGCAACCAATCAGATTCCACCTTTCATTTCTCAAAGGGGCTGTGATAAAGTAAAGGAGGAATCTGATTGGTTGCCATCGGCAACTAAGCCATTTTTACTTTACACCAGTTTTGATAAAATTTCCCCAGTATGTCCTAAATAATTTTCTTTTTATTCTTTTGCATTATTTCTTGAATTGCACGGGAGCTGTGAATTTCCGATCCCCACTGCCCTCTGACCTCTTGATGATATGTGTGGTGTGGAGGGGAATCGGCAAGATTCACCTGTAAAAGGTTACGGCGGTGAAGTCACTCTCGGCCTTCTATGGCCCGAGGATTCTGCAATGTTTTCTCACTCCTTTCTACGTGGATGATATACACATTTGTTTTCAGTTTTTGCTCTTCTGTCAAATAACATTTAGGACTCAAAAGTGACTAAATTGACCTTTCTCCCTAAGATGATAATAGCATGGCTGCCCTTCATGCTCCGCCAAACACCGTGCACACAGGTTATTTCATCTTACCTTAGAATAGCCCTGCTCTGTGTGTATGGTCAGGAGTTGGATAGTGTTTTTTTAACCTCTTAATAGTCATTAAAATTGGAAAAACCCTTCAGAAATGTCACTTTGTAATTTAATTTGTCTCAAGTAACTATAGTTGGTGCTCTAATCAGTTGCCTTAAAGAGGACCTTTCATGGGTCCAGACATTCTGAAATAACTAGCAGGTTACATAGAGCATAGTGCAGGGATGGAAGATCGCTTACTATTTATTCTGGGTGCCGCTCCGTTTGCCCGCTGTGGCCCCCGTTCACTTTTCCTGGCTGGTATGCTAATGGTTTCTCAATGGGCGTCTCCTTCTCCCTGGCTGTAGCGCGGTCCAATCACAGCGGAGAGAGTCACAGCCAGGGAGAAGGTGAGCTTTTTTTTTTTTATTTATTTTTCTCCCTGGCTGTGACTCTCTGCTGTGATTGGACCACGCTGCAGCCAGTAGCGGATCCAGAGCCGGGAAATAGGAAATTATGGGGACCCTGTGTCCCCGCCCACCCTCAAGCCACACCCACACACAGCCCTACCCATATATCGCGCCCATACCTCTTACATCCAGTGATGTCTCCTTTGATGTAGATGTTCTCTTTATTCATCTCCTCCATTCAGACCAGACCACCATGATGATTTTTTTCAGCCATCTCTCATCTCTGCAGTTTGACAGACAGACAGACATCTTGGTTTCCTACTTTTCTGACCACCTTCTCAACATCCCATTATGCACCCCCAATACTGAGACACTGTGCCCCCCAAAACTATACTGTAGAAACAGATAAACCCCCTGAAAATACTAGTTACACACAGATAGCGCCCCCTTCAATAATTATTGAAACACAATGCCTTAAAAAATAACTGCACCCAGCAAATGGTGCCCCTGACACTAATAGTGTAACCATAATGTCCCCCAAAAATAACTGTGCTAGGCTGATACAGTGCCAGGGCGCCCCCACAGTAATAGTACTCCCCAAATTCCAACAATAGTAATAATTCTGTGCCAGAGTACACTTAGTAATAATAGTGCTCCTACAGTACCCCCAACAGTAATTGTGTCCCAGAAGTAATAATGCTCCCAAAGCCCCCCAGTTGTAATAAAGCCCCCTTATAATGTGCGCCAGTACAAAAAAAAAGCTCCGTTGTGTGGCAGTAAAAAAATATAAATAATTACCTCCTCTTAGTGCCCCCAGTCATTGTCCCCAGAGTGCCCTCATCTGATCCAATGACCCATACTATGTGCCACTACAAAAAACAGTGCCCACAGTTGAGCTAAGGAGCCCATAGTGCCCCTATAATTTGTGCCAGTATAAAATACTCCTATATAGTGCCCCCAGAAGATGCCCCACAGTGCTCCTCCCTCGTCCCCATAGTGCCCTTCATAATGTGGCAGTATAAAATGCCCCTATAGACTGCCCCACATAGATGCCCCCATAATGCTTCTCTCTCCCCTTCCCCATAGTGGCACCAAAATGGGTGCCAGTATATAGGGCCCCCATTAGATGCCCCCATAGTGCTCCCCCCATAATGTGCCAGTATATAGCGCCCCACCCCCCTTCTTGTCATACTGTTCTAAAAATAATTAAAACAATAAACACTTATACTTACCTCCATGACACTGCGATACGATGCAGGCCTCTTCCGGCCTGTGTCCCGCTCTGTATGGCTCAGGCGGCGCAATGACGTCATTGCGCCGCCTGCACGGCCTCTGATAGGCTACAGGCACTAGGCCTGCAGCCTATCAGAGGAATGGGCAAGGGAGACGCCTCTCCCCCTGCCCCTTCGCACTATTCATCTGTATCGCTGTCCTGAGGACAGCGATACAGTTGAATATGGAGATGAGCGCTTCCACAATGGAAGCGCTCATCTCTCTCTGCCACCGCCGCGCCCGGAATGTTTCACTACATTCTCGGGGGGGGGGGGGGGGAAAGCAATGTTGCCCCCCCAGACCCCAGATCCGTCAATGTCTGCAGCCAGGGAGAAGGAGACGCCCATTGAGAAACAGGGCAGTGTCAGGGCAGTGTCCTCCTCCCTATACTGTTGATATTCATTAGCATACCAGGCGGGAAAAGTGAACAGGGGCACAGCGGGTCAACGGAGCGGCGCCCAGACGAACTACGGTAGTAAGCGATATTACATCCCTGGACTATGCCCTACACAACCCCCTACTTATTTCATAATGTCTGGACCTATGAAAGGTCCTCTTTAAAGGGGTTTTCCAGGATTATGGGCCTTTCTAATTAGCCCTCAGTGCATGTGGTACCGAATTAAAATAAATCATACTTAAAGAAAAAGGCCTCTTTTACACAGGCTAGTTTTCCGCGCGGGTGCAATGTGTGAGATGAACGCATTGCACCTGCACTGAATCCGGACCCATTCATTTCTATGGGGCTGTTCACATGAGCGGTGATTTTCACACATCACTTGTGCGTTGCGTGAAAATTGCAGCATGCTCTATATTGTGCATTTTTCACGCAACGCAGGCCCCATAGAAGTGAATGGGACTGCGTGAAAATCACAAGCATCCGCAAGCAAGTGCGGATGCGGTGCGATTTTCACGCATGGTTGCTAAGGAGACGATCGGGATGGGGACCCGATCTTTATTATTTTCCCTTATAACATGGTTATAAGGGAAAATAATAGCATTCTTAATACAGAATGCTAAGTAAATTAGGGATGGAAGGGTTAAAAAAAATAATAAATTTAACTCTCCCCATCCACTTGGTCGCGTAGTGAATCTCCTCTTCTTTCTTCAGGACCTGGGTAAAGGACCTTTTGATGACTTCACCACGCTCATCACATGATCCATCACATGGTCCATCACCCTGGTGATGGACCATGTGATGAGCGCAGTGATGTCATCAAAGGTCCTTTACCCAGGTCCTGAAGAAAGAAGAGGAGATCCGCCACGCGACCAAGTGGATGGGGTGAGTTAAATTTGTTTATTATTTTTTAACCCCTCCAGCCCTATTGTACTAAGCATTCTGTATTAAGAATGCTATTATTTTCCCTTATAACCATGTTATAAGGGAAAATAATAAAATCTACACAACACCTAACCCAAACCCGAACTTCAGTGAAGAGGTTCGGGTCTGGGTACCAAACATGCCGATTTTTTTTCTCACGCGCGTGCAAAACACATTCGAACGCTTTGCACTCACGCGGAAAAATCGCGGCGCCCGTGTGAAAGAGGCCGAACTCTTGCGAATAAAAATTCTCTGACATGATGTAATCTGTAGTGAAGGTAACTTTCTTTCCAGTGTCTGTATTTGAGGCCTCTTGCACACAACCGTATGGCTTTTTCAGTATTTTGCGGTACGCAAAAGATGTATCCGCAAAAAATACTAATGACGTCCGTGTGCATTCCGTTTTTTGCGAAAGCTGGCCCCTGACTATCCTTGTCCGTTATGCGGACAATAATAGGACATGTTCCTTTGTTCTTCCTTTGTTCTATCTTTGAACGGAAATACAAAAACGGAAGGCATACGGAATACCTTCCTTTTTTTGCGAATCCATTGAAATTAATGGTTCCGTATACGGAACACAAAAAACGGAATGTAAACGGAAAAAATCCTCTCCCTTCTGCTTCTCAGCTGTGTCATGTGACCAGCAATCAGACTTTCCAAATCACACAGCATCTTATGTGTGGATAGTAAGGGCTCATGCACACGAACATATTCTTTCCGTGTCCGTTCCGTTTTTTTTTTTTTTTTTTTTTTGCAGACCATATGCGGAACCATTCAGTTTAATGGGTCCGCTAAAAAAAGTGAAGTTAATCCGTGTGCATTCCATTTCCGTATGTCCGTATTTCTGTTCCGCAAAAAAATAGAACATGTCCTATTATTGTTCGCATTACAGACAATGATGGTACTGTTCTATTAGGGGCCAGTTGTTCCGTTCCGCAAAATACGGAATTCACACGAATGTCATCCGTAATTTTTGCGGACCGCAAAATACATATGGTCGTGTGCATGAGCCCTAAGTCAGTTTCTCTATGGGAGTTAATGTCAGTCTCATAGGAATGAATAGAGAAGTAACTGACTTCCTGTCCTGTGTCAGTTGGAGATCAGAGAGGTCACATGACACAGCTGAGAAGCAGCAGGGAGGGGATAACTCACAAATACAGTCACTGATGAGAAGATTTCCTTCACTACAGATTACATCATTCACCTTTCTAACAGGTCAGAGAATAAAATCTTTTGCGGGAGTTCTTCTTTAGGGCTCTTTCACACGAGCGGATGCTGTGCGGGTAATCCGCCGCGTGAAAAAGAGCCAAGCTCCGGACAGCAGAGAGGCGGAGCATTAACATGATTGATAATGCTCTTTGCCTCTCTGTGATCTTTTTACTACAATATCACGGTGACAATTTTTATCTCACTGTGACTTTGTAGTAAAAAGGTCACAGAGACACGGGGCATTATCAATCATTTTAATGCTCCGTGTCTCTGCTGTCCGGAACGGGGCTTGGCTCTTTTTCACGCGGCGGATTACCCGCACTGCATTCGCTCGTGTGAAAGAGCCCTTAAAGGGATTATGCCATGATATATATAAAAAATCAGACATCGTATAGTACGTGACCATGTCTTTCTAGCAAAGCTAGATCCAGCCCTGGACCTCACATGGATCCAGAGATCTCCTCATGCACTGCTCCAATTCTCTTCAGACTGGCATCTCAGGGGGGTGTCCTTTCTGCTTCAGCTGTCTTACATTTAGACCATTTTCTATGTCTAAAACAGGCATAGAAAATGATTAATGCCGGCCTGTCCCCTTTCCCCCGCCCACGCCTCACCCACTTTTTTGGACCTGGTGTGAACTGGGAAAAGTTGCAGATTGTGACGCAAATAACCTTTGCGCCGCAATCTGTGCCAGAAATGCGCCTAAAATAGGCGTAGGTCTGGATAGTGAATGATCCCCCCTAGGTCTAGTCAAGAGTGTGACCCTGTCTTTTGCTCAGGGGAAAGTGACCCCATTTTTTGCTCAGGGTTTCTGTCACCACAAGCTGTTGACATATCCCTTTTATTTTTTGTGACCCTTTTTAAAGGGTAAGTTAATTCATTTTGTCACTATTTTCAAAATCTCTACTTTTGCAGTAAGTGAACAGAAAACTTTGGGCAACTGCCATTCCCATAATCTTTGGGGTCCACAGCGATCTGACATTATTCATCTATCCTGTGGATAGGTGATATAAATCCTTTGTGGAATAATCCCTTTAAGAATAACACCCGATTTCGGACAGTGGAGCGGAAGTGTTCTTTGTACTTTACAGTCGGTATACGTTATTCTGTATAATATACACTTCAACTGCTTCATTAGATGAGTAAATTGGCATTGCATTTTATTTATTAGCTCATAGCATTTTTCATGCGAAATGTGACAAAAAATGTAATATAAATGGAATATTTCCATGTCATTTATTTTATTTACTGTGTTGTTGTTGTTTTTTTTCCTTTAACCATGTCTGAAAATGTTAAGCGGCGCCCTGCTCCCTGACTCTCCCTCTAATTCTAGCCTGTACCTATGTGAAGGGAGTCTTTAGATAATGAAACCCTTGATTTAGTGCTTCTGGCTTTTCCTGCACCCGCGCCATTTACGGATGATGCAGCGCAAGCGCCGGCATGCCTCTGTATTATGTTTATTTCTAGATGCACAAAAGGTAGAAAGATCCATACTTAAGTACTGTGCAGTTTACAAAATATAAGGCCCCCTGCAAGGCCTTCTAAATCTTCGGAAAGTGGAATATTTTCACGCACGCTGTGCTTTATTTTTGTAATTGGGTTTTTAGGTTCATAGTGGGAGGTATGTTTTGAGCGGGCACCTATTTTTATAAAGCAGCCCTGCTGTGACAGTAATTTGGAAACATGTAATCCCTAAGCTTTGAATTCTATGTAGGATTTCTTGCAGAGTTTAGCTGATTGTCCTGATTGTGTTAGTGATCGACTTGCCTAATGATATAGTACTCTAGACAGGAAGGGGATTTCTGTGCTGCAAGCACCTGCTACTGGCGCTGCGCGCATTGTCTGCCCCCTCACAAAGGTCTTAATAGGGGGACTGTTTAAGCCGGAGTAAAACAAAAGATGGTCTGGAAGTAAGTGCCTTCTAATGATGTAGCATCTACACGATGGAGCGGGTGTATGGCCAATCTGGGTTTCTGTGCTCTGGGATTGATTATTATATGCACGTCTAAGAAAGGTGATTTAGCTGTTTATTAGAGACTCGTGACAAAGCGGGTGTTTGCTGCTCTCCAGCATTGTGGGGTCTTTTTCCAAAGATGAGGAATCCTCCCAAGTCTGTGCTATATTTGCACAATGGCGCGCAATTATTATCCCCTGTAAACCAGAAAACTGCAGGCCAAACATGGACAAAATGTCTTCAACTTTTGGGGGTTTGAAGCCCCACTCTCCACTTTTCCAAAAAGTGGGCTCCCTGGCTGGTGTAGATTTCCATTTTGGAGGTCGGAGATGCACAGGTGTGCGCCTCTTAATAATTGTGGCGCATCGGACGCCAGCGGGGGAAAGGTTGAGAACAGCGTGTAATACGCCGACCTTAGTAAATGTCCGCCCTTTTTATTTTATTGGCAATTTTTCATTTGGCCCTTTTCGAGAGCCAGCACCGTGCCCCAATTTAATAGAAACTGCCTGCCATGGTTTTACCTCTAAGGCCCCCTGCACACGAATGTGTGCACAGTCCGTGGGGCAGCGGATCGCGGACCCATTCACTTTAATGGGTCCGCGATCCGGCCGTTCCGCAAAAAGATAGGACATGTTCTATCTTTTTGCGGAACGGAAGTACGGGACGAAACCCCACGGAAGCACTCCGTAGTGCTTCCGTAGGGTTCCGTTCCGTGCTTCCGTTCCGCATCTCCGGATTTGCGGACCCATTCAAGTGAATGGGTCCGCATCCGTGATGCGGAATGCCCACGGAACGGCACCCGTGTATTGCAGATCCGCAAATACGGTCCGCAATACGGCAACGGGAAGCACATGTTCGTGTGCAGGGGACCTCGGGGTACTTTCACACTTGCGGCAGAGGATTTCAGCAATCCGAACGCAAACGGATGGCATTTGTCAGATGGATCCGGATCCGGATCCGTCTGACAAATGCATTGAAATACTGCTTCTGTCTCTCCGGTGTAATCTGGAAAAACGGATCAGGTATTCTTTATTTATTTTATTTTATTTTTAACCCCTTAGGGACCGGGCTAATTTTCACCTTAATTTTTTGCAAATCTGACCAGTGTCACTTTGTGTGAATAGCTTTAAACCGCTTTTACTTATCCAGGCCATTCTTGAAATTTTTCCGAAATTTTCCAAAACCCATTTTTTAAGGACCAGTTCATGTCTGAAGTCACTTTGTGAGGCTTACATAATAGAAACCACCCAAAAATGACCCCATTTTGGAAACTACACCCCTCAAGGTATTCAAAACTGATTTTACAAACTTTGTTAACCATTTAGGTGTTCCACAAGAGTTATTAGCAAATGGAGATGGAATTTCAATTTTTTGGCAAATTTTCCATTTTAATCCATTTTTTCCAGTAACAAAGCAAGGGTTAACAGTCAAACAAAACTCAATATTTATTGCCCTGATTCTGTAGTTTATAGAAACACCCCATATGTGGTCATAAACTACTGTACGGGCTCACGTCAGGGCGCAGAAGGAAAGGTACACCATATTGTTTCTGGAAGGCAGATTTTGCTGGATTGGTTTTTAGACACAATGTCCCATTTGAAGCCCCCTGATGCACCCCTAGAGTAGAAACTCCCAAAAAGTGACCCCATTTTGGAAACTAAGGGATAAGGTGGCAGTTTTGTTGGTACTATTTTAGGATACATATGATTTTTGGTTGATCTATATTACACTTTTTGTGAGGCAAAGTAACAAAAAATAGAAATTCAGAAATTTCATCTCCATTTGCCATTAACTCTTGTGGAACACTTAAAGGAGTAACACATTTTTTAAAATCAGTTTTGAATACCTTGAGGGGTGTAGTTTCTTAAATGGGGTCACTTTTTGGAGTTTCTACTCTAGGGGTGCATCAGGGGGGGCTTCAAATGGGACATGGTGTCAAAAAACCAGTCCAGCAAAAACTGCCTTCCAAAAACCATATGGCGTTCCTTTCCTTCTGTGCCCTGCCGTGTGGCTATACAACAGTTTGCGACCACTTATGGGGCATTTCTGTAAACTACAGAATCAGGGCAAAAAAATATTGAGTTTTGTTTGGGTCTTAACCCTTGCTTTGTTACAGAAAAAAATGGATTAAAATGGAAAATTTGCCAAAAAATAGCTGTTTTGGCACAGTTTTTATTTTTTATTATTTACAACGTTCATTTGACAGGTTAAATCATGTGCTATTTTTATAGAGCAGGTTCTTACGGACGCGTCGATACCTAATATGTATGACTTTTTTTTTTTATTTATTTATTTAGGTTTTGCACAATAATATCATTTTTGAAACAAACAAAAATTGTTTTAGTGTCTCCATAGTCTGAAAGCCATAGTTTTTTCAGTTTTTAGGCGATTGTCTCAGGTTGGGTATAATTTTTGCGGGATGAGATGACGGTTAGATTGGCACTATTTTGGGGTGCATATGTTTTTTTTCTTTTTTATCGCTTGCCATTAAACTTTTTGTGGTGTAAGGTAACAAAAAAATAGCTTTTTTGACACTTTTTTTTTTTTTTTTCTACAATGTTCACCTGAGGGGTTAGGTCATGTGGTATTTTTTATAGAGCAGGTTCTTACGGACGTGGAAAGACCTAATATGTATACCTTTTTATTTATTTAGGTTTTACACAATAATATTTTTGAAACAAAAACAAACAAACGTTTTAGTGTCTCCATAGTCTGAGAGCCATAGTTTTTTTTAGTTTTTGGGTGATTGTCTTATGTAGGGTATCATTTTTTTGCGGGACGAGGTGGCGGTTAGATTGGCACCAATGTGGGGGGCATACGCCTTTTTGATCGCTTGGTGTTGCACTTTTAGTGACAAGGTGACAAATCAAATGGTTTTTTTAAGCACAGTTTTTATTTGATTTTTTTGACAGTGTTCACCTGAGGGGTTATGTCATATGAGATTTTTATAGAGCCGGTCGTTACGGATGTGGTGATACCTAATATGTATAATTTATTTTATTTTTGTTTTAAGTTTTACACAATATCATTTTTGGGCGATTGTCTTAGGTAGGGTATCATTTTTGTAGGATGAGATGACTATTAGATTGGCATTATTTTGGGGGGCATACGACTTTGATCGCTTGATAATACACTTTTTGTGATGTAAGGTGAAAAAAAATGGCTTTTTTGACACCGTTTCAATTTTATTTTTCACGGTGTTCACCTCAGGGTTTAGGTCATGTGGTATTATTATAGAGCCGGTTCTTACGGACGCGTCAAAAAATAAATTTACGTTTAAAAAAGCATTTTTGAAACAAAAAAATCATGTTTTAGTCTGAGAGCCATAGTTTTTTTTTTTTTTGGCCATTGTCTCATGTAGGGACTAATTTTTTGCGGGATGAGGTAACTGTTTGATTGGTACTATTTTGGCATGCATACGACTTTTTTGATCACTTTTATTACCTTTTTTGGGAAGTAAGGTGGGCTAAATTTCAATTTTTCATCATAGTTTTTATTTTTTATTTTTTTATGGCGTTCACCGTGCGGGGAAAGTAACATGGCCATTTTATAGATCAGGTCATTACGGACGCGGTGATATCAAACGTGTAGGGAATTTTTATTTTTTTAATCAGGGATAAATGTGTTTTTTTTTATTTTTACTTTTACTTTTTCACTTTTTTTTTTTGACCCAGACCCACTTGGTTCTTGAAGATCCAGTGGGTCTGATGTCTGTATAATATAGTATAGTACACTATATAGTGTACTGTACTGTATTTTCACTTTGCAAAGTCTGATCAGACTTCCTTTAGCAGAAGTGGTTAAACGGCTGACATCTGTGTGATGATGTCAGCCGTTTCAAGCAGAGTGTCAGCAATGTGCTGACACTCTGCTTGCTAACCCCTCGGCCATCCTGAAAATGAGAGGGCGGGCGGATGATCGCACGCCCGCCCCCCAGGCACCGCACTGCCTCACCGCCTGCACCCCCCCGCTGCGCGCCGGCACATAACAAAGAGGGCTGCAGGAGGAGGGGGGTTAAACTTCTGAAAGCGCTGCAAACTGCAGGTCTGAATTGATTTGCGGTTTGCAGCGATCTACGATACGTGGGGACCCAGGCATTGAGCCAGGGTGCCTGCTGATTGATTTCAGCAGGCACCCAGTTCTGATCACTGCCCGCCGCGCGGCGGTGATCGGAACTACACAGGACGTACCTGTACGCCCTGTGTCCCCAACAGGTTAAAGGTCTGAGCATGCGCAGATCAGAAGACCGGATCCGTTTTGACAGAACACTTGGGGACGGATCCGGCATTAATGCATTTCAATGGAAATTAATAGATCCGGCATTCCGGCAAGTGTTCAGGATTTTTGGCCGGAGAAACTGCAGCATGCAGCGGTATTTTCTCCGGCCAAATACCGTAAGAGTGACTGAACTGAAGACATCCTGATGCATACTGAACGGAATGCTCTCCATTCAGAATGTATTAGGATAAAACTGACCAGTTCTTTTCCAGTATTGAGCCCCTAGAACGGAACTCAATGCCGGAAAAGAAAAACGCTAGTGTTAAAGTACCCCAAGGGTAAATGCACACGTTCAGGAATTATGTGCGGACAATCGGCACTGAAATCCGCAGTTGTTTGCAGGGAAATCCGTGCTGTCAATCTGCATCAATTGGTGCAGATTTGTTGCGGATTTTACTCTCCCCATTGAAGTGAATGGAGAAAATCTGGTCTGGAAAAAATTTAAATAATTTGACATGCTGCGAATTATATAATCTGCATCGTAGGTCAAAATCCGCACTGAAACAAATCAGCATTGTGTGCATTAGAATTTCTAATTCGACGACTGGCTTCTATAGTATCGTTTGACATGTTACCTCCAATGTAAACCTATGTCTGTCACTTTTCTACCTTCACAAAACTACAATAGAAATGTTAATAAAAATGTTTTATTTCAAATTCTTATAGAATATAATATAGACCTACGGTGTGGATTTCCCGCACTCAAATCCGCGCGGAAAATCCGCATGCAATCCTGATCGTGTGCATTTAGCCAAACAGTCCCTGCATCTGTGCTCCCCCCACCATAACAGTGGTTGCCATCAGGGGCAGACTGGGAACATAAAGTGGGAAAAAAGCCTAAAGGTAGCCTCATGCTGTAGGCAGGTCCAAACTGACAGAAGGTGGGGTCAATCCAATACAGGGACCATAGAATAGGCAGAGACAGAAATACTGTACTGGAGCACAAGATACTGCCGCCCCTGCTGCAGCATTGAACTACGTCTTCGTCCTGAGGACTTGAATTCAGAAGGGCCCCTGCGGCTGCTGTCCTGGTGCATAAGTACTGTACCTGATGCTCCTAGCATTAATTAATGCTGAAAGCATCAGATTGTAATACCGGCGGTGTGAGGAGCACTCGGGCAGACCCCTGGGCATTTGCCTGGCGGGAAATTTCCTTGTATGGTATATTTCCAGTCCGCTGCTGGTTGCCACTCTTCCTCCTTCCCCTTTGAGCAGGATTAGCTGAGCAGATTGGTATACACTCTTGTGGGAAAAGATTCAGTAAAGAGGAGTCAAGTGGGCGGTCCTTTTCAGTGACTGACAGCCATGATTGGCTGCTAATTGGGTATACAGAGTCTCGGTCATTTATAAAGACATTGATTTTAATTATTAGTAATATATGTATGTGAGTTATCAGACTTGGGGCTCTTGCACACGAGCGTGTGTGCCCCATGCCCATATTGCGGACCGCAAACAGCACTCTGTATGGCGGATGCGGATCCACTGACTAGAATGGGTCTGCGGAGCGCAGGCACGGATAGGAAGTGCTTCCGTGTGATTTTGGTCCGTGCCTCCGTACTGCTAGAACATGTCCTATATATTTTTTTGCGGATCACGGACCCATTCAAGTCAATGGGTTTGCAAACGGCGTGCCTGTGCATTGCGGACGGAAGCACGGGGCACACACATAAGCCCTAGAAGTAGAGTCCTACATTGAACAGCCCAGTGTATGTGAGCTGTGTGTGGTTACCAGCGTACACTATAAGGTATACGTGGATGGGACGATTTTTACCATTTACACGTTGGCTTCCACTGTGATTTTTCCCCCCCCCCTCTGCTTACACCTAATCATTAGTATTTTTACATTCACTGCTAGGATTCCTTTCCCTATGTCCTGTATAGAAGCATTTCTAATTGTTGGATCACACTTGATGCATTAGCCATTGTTCATGGCTGCCATATAATTCCTGCTGGAGGTGAAGGGGGGGTGCCACTTGTTTGTGCATCTTCAGCAGTCTGCCACATGTCTCAGACATCACACTTCAAGTGCTTAATGTAAAGTGCTGACACGTCGCAGGTCATTTCATCCAGTTCTCCACCAGCAGTCGGGATCCTTTCTTATACAGTAAATCACTTATCCCTGAGGATTCGCCCTTACACGTAGCATCTTCTATCCCTTTGTCCTCCTCACCCTATCTCTCTGCATCGTTGCCCCCTTCAGGGAGGCATCATTGACAGGCAGAAAAAATAAGATACAATGGAGACAGACAGCAGGCTAGATGAGAGGTGGCTGGAAGCACACTGACACAGTTACTGACAGCCACGCGCGCTGTTGCACTGACAAGCTTGAATGCTATATGGTGAGAGATTACTGATGATGATCACATGTATTTTTGGGGTCTAGCGGGACCTGACAGATTTTCTGCTGCTCTGACACGCTGAGCTGGCTATTAGTGATCCGTAGCTGGTTTTCACTTTATTCCACATTCTATAGAGCAGCATGAATGAAGCCGAAAGAAAGTGCCGTCTTCATTTATGACCTCAATACTGGCCAGGCTTTCCAGCTGTTAGTCAGTCACTCGCTGCCAGAGGATGGGACTCGCTAGAAATTAAGCCGGCATATCCCTTCTATTGCTAATCGCTTGTAACCTGCATGCTAGTAAATCAGATTCAAAAAAGTTGTAGAAAAAAACATTCACAAGTCCGTAGTTCTGGGTCCGCATGCGTTCTGCAGTTTTGCGGAACGGGTGCGAACCCATTCATTTCAATGGGGCCGCAAAAGATGCAGACAGCACACAGTGTGTTGTCCGCATCCGTAGTTCCGTTCCACAGCCCTGCAAAAAAGATAGAGCATGTCCTATTCTTGTCCATCATAGGGCCGACCATGTGCGATCTGCAAATTGTGAAACGCACACCGGCCGGTATCCGTGTTTTGAGGATCGCAAAACACTTACAGACGTAGACCCTTACTTAAATGCAAGCTGAGCTGAAGTACCACAACATGATCACTACACAGTGGACGATAGTTTGTGCTTCCGGCTCCGTACACTGTGTAGTTTACGGCGCCAGTGGCTACCTGAAGCAGCTGATTGGTGAGGATGCGAGATGTCGGACCCCCACTTATCTTATGTTGATGACTTATCCTGGGGCTGGACCATCAGTATCGAAGTACCAGAAAACAATGTACACTTTTGAGGACTTTTAAAAAAAATATTATTGCATTGTACGCCTTTTGAGCTAAAAATCTATTTTTTTAATTGGTCTTCATTAAAAATGTTGATCCTCTTGAGATTCTTTAATAGCAGGCAGTGTATTTTTACTCTTTCCGTCAGGCAGCTCAGCTGATGGCTCATGATTAGAGATGAGCGAATTTCCGCTTATGAAATATATGAGAACTGTTTAGAGGGTTATTGCAAATATCATGAACTCCTGTTAATAGCCATTTTTTAGAGTAATTTTCAGTGTAAGGCTTCTTTCACACGGGCGTCCCGGATTTGCTGCTGTGAGCTTTGCGGGTAAAAGCACGAGTAGGCACGCAATTGCAGTCAGTTTTGACGGCGATTGCGTTCCGATGTTCAGTTTTTATCGTGCGGGTGCAATGCGTTTTGTACGCACGTGATAAAAAACTGACTGTGGTATCCAGACCCGAACCTGGACTTCTTCACTGAAGTTCGGGTTTGGGTTAGGTGTTCTGTAGATTTTATTATTTTCCCTTATAACCTGGTTATAAGGAAAAATAATAGCATTCTTAATACAGAATGCATAGTAAAATGTGGCTTTAGGAGTTAAAAATAAATAACTTACTTCATCCAGTTATTCGCGCAGCCGGCATCATCTTCCTTCTTCTTCTTTCAGGACCTGCCAAAGGACCTTTGACGTAATCACGCTCACCACGTGGTGAGCGCGGTGACGTCAGCGCAGGTCCTGCTGAATGAAGATCGAAATCTTACGTCATCAAAGGTCCTTTTGCAGGTCCTAAAAAAAAGATGATGCCGGCTGCGCGAACAACAGGATGAGGTGAGTAATTTTATATATATATATATATTTTTTAACCCCTAAAGTCACATTTTAGTATGCATTCTGTATTAAGAATGCTATTATTTTCCCTTATAACCATGTTATAAGGGAAAATAATACAGTAAATTGACTTTTATAAATTTACTTACATTATCTCCTAGCACCCATGTGTGAAAATCGCACCGCATCCGCATTTGCTTGCGATTTTCACGCAGACCCATTCATTTCTATCGGTCCTGCATTGCATAAAAAACGCAGAATATAGAGCATGCTGCAATTTTCACGCAACGCACAAGTGATGCATAAAAATCACCGCTCATCTGAACAGCCCCATTGAAGTGAATGGGTCCGGATTCAGTGTGGGTGCAATGCGTTCACCTCACGCATTGCACCCGCACTGAATTTTCGCCCGTGTGAAAGGGGCCTAAAGCCTCTTGCACACAACCGTATTGCTTTTTTCGTATTTTGCAGTCCGCAAAAACGGATCTGCAAAAAATACGGATGACGTCCGTGTGCATTCCGTTTTTTGCGGAACGGAACAGCTGGCCCCTGATAGAACAGTCCTATCCTTGTCTGTTATGCAGACAATAATAGGACATGTTCTATCTTTGAACGGAAAAACAGAAATACGGAAACGGAAGGCATACGGAGTACCTTCCATTTTTTTGGCGGATCCATTGAAATCATTAGTTTCGTATACGGTCCGTATATGGAATGCAAAAAATGGAACGTAAACAAAAATAAATAAATAAACATTAGTGTGCAAGAGGCCTAACTAGCATAAAAAAATAATTTTTTTTATCAGTTTTTGCTTTCATGCCCTTGTTAATTTGTACTGCTTAGAGCAGGCTCTGGACAGAATCCATGTCCTTCCCCCTCTGGCAGCCGGCATTACAGTCTGCCATGATGCTGCAGAGACTCTGGTCTATTACTTTTAGCTGCTAAAGGGTTACATTAGTAGTGTGCAGTGTATGAAACCTGCACGTGTCTGTAAACTCAATGTTTTTTGTATGTGATGCATGGTCCAGGTATCATTTACTTAGATCATACATTAGACGGTAAAGTTATCAAATATGTTATGACTATTAAAAAAAAATGCATAAGGCATAGCTCACCATCCGTTGCCTGAACCCCAGAATCCCAACGTTGCACAGAAAGGTCACCAGGCAGCTTGTGTACAGAGTCCAATGCAGATAAACATGCAATCGTGTGGGGAAAAAAATCGTATACGATGAAGCTTTATTCCAACATGGTTAAAAGCAAGGAGAGCACAACCCAAAAAATCCCATATGCGTGTTGAACTCCTTAGAGTTATTACTCATAGTACGTACCCCTGGCTGAGGCCCATGCAAAAATACGCTCCAAAGTGAATGTGGATAGTTTTGATGGTTTAACCCTTATTCAAGTTTGTCGGGTTCTTTTCACAGGTGCCTTATGTGTTTGTTACCTTGCAGAGGAGAAGTCTCCCACAGGGCGTTTACTTTCGCCTTAGAGCATACATAGGCACGGGCAGGCTACTTTCACACTAGCGGCAGGACGGACCCGACAGGCTGTTCACCCTGTCGGATCCGTCCTGCCGCTATTTCGCCGGCCGCCGGACTGCCGCTCCGTCCCCATTGACTACAATGGGTCATGGGGGCGGAGCTCCAGCGCAGTACGCGGTGAGAGGCCGCCGGACTAAAAAGTCAGACAGATGGAGCGGCAGTCCGGCGGCATGGTAAAATAGTGGCAGGACGGATCCCACAGGGTGAACCAAATAAAACTATGAGTGCACAAATAGTCCCACAACATGCACAGTGACATACCAGAGGGGGATCATTGGCAAAAATTCCCACAAAAAATATGTATTTTAATCAGGGGTCATTTTTATGAGTCTTAAAGGGAAACTCTCAAAAATGTGCCCTGCTGGAGCCCAGAAAAAATGTATTTAGATTTTATACAAATGTATACAAATGTGCAGCACTCCACGTTGTATCCTGCAGAGTCTATTAAAAAAACTTAAATTTTTTCTACCATGGAACTGTATGGTGAATGGACGCCACTGTACGGCATCTGTTAACGCAGACATTTTTGGTATGCATTAAAGGGATGGCAAAAATAGGATGTGAACCCAGCCCTAGTGTCAGAATAAGCACCAGTACACAGCGGAGAAGCGTGGTGGAGAGGGAAGGCCACCATGTACTGACAGAGCGCTACCTGGTCCTGGTGGTCAGGGGTGAGGACTGTGTCTCCCAAGGATCATTTTCTACTGGGAAATACAGGGCACAGTATAATACACTAGAATCTATATACTATAAAGATATTAGCCCTACCCCCAAAAATAATAATACAATTAGGTTGTCATTTATTATATTGAAATACGTCTATATTAGGCGTATTTCTGACACAGATTGTGGCGCAAAGGTCCTTAGCACCGCCATCTGCATACTTTTCCCGCTCATGCCAGGTCTAAAAAAGGTGGCGTAAGCAGGGAAAGGGATACAGTTATGGCCATCCAGATATTGGATACCACCGCCATACGTTGACTGGATAACACCTCTCTGTACAGTGACCGGATAACACCGCCATACCGTAACAGGATAAAAGGGTTTACTCAAGTGGAGGGGCTATGGTGGTGGTGGCGGTGTCTTTGGGGGTGCACAAAGCAGAGAGTGATGAGTGTGCAGATGGAGAGGATGAGGAGAGTGCAGAAGCGGAAGGCTGAGTGAGCCACTCAACCAACTCTGTTGTGCCCTTTGAAGTTATTGCACGTGCCTTCTCCAACTTCCCACTTAGACTCTGTACTGGTGCACCTGCCTGACCGCCTACCATCCCTGTGGAACGGTCTGCCTCTTCCTCTGCCTGTCATTTTCTAAATGACCCTCTGCCAAAGTCCGTAGAGAAGAGCAGTATTTGTGGAAATGGTATATCGCAGCCTTCAATCAGTATTTGGTGGAAGAAGGTATATAGCAATATCACCCCTCAATCAGTATTTTGTGGAAGAAGGTATATAGCACCCCTCAATCTTTATTTGGCGGGAGCTGGTATATAGCACCCCTCAATCAGTATTTTGCAGAAACAGGTATATTGCACCCCTCAATCAGGATTTTGTGGAAGAAGGTGTATCACACCCCTCAAGCAGTTTTTTGGGGGGCAACAGGTACTGTATGTCACACCAGTTGCAATTAGTTATTCCAATAGCGTTTGTCCCTCTGCATACCTGCAGTATCGCAGCAGAACCGCACACAACTGCTGCACACTACAAATGCACTATAATATATTTTCTATGTTAGAAAGTATATTCTAAGTATATCACACCCCTCTATATCACACCTATTTTAAGCACACCTATACCAGTCCTTAAAAGGACTTTTGTCTTCCTATTAGCTAGCGTTTGGTGTCCCTAACTGTCTCTGCTCCAAAATGCAACCTCTCCCTACACTGGCAAAACACATAATGTAAAATGGCTGCCAGATCGGGTTCTGTTATAGGGTTGGGGGTGTGTCCATGTGCTGAAACGTCTCAGTTGGCTGTCTTGTCCCACCTGATGGATGTGTCATGGGTCAAAGTTCAGCACTATGCAAAAAATATGGCACGTGCGAATATCGCCATTTGTTCGCATATTTGGTGATTTGCGAACTAGCAAAGTTCGCCGCGAACCGCAAGGCCATCTCTATACGTTACCTTTTTTTAAAAGAAGTTTGACGGAATAAGCATCTGTGGATCTTTCTTTCGAACTGCATCTTGGGTCTCCTCCAGTTTTCACCCATCTCCCGTGATGAGAGAAAACCCAAGTTGTATTTATTTCTTAGCATGTGCAAGTCTCCCGTCTCTTCTTGCTGAACTAAGGAGTATTAAATCGATGTGTAATACTCCATTTCAAGCATGAAATATGAATTTTCTCAGGAGTGCAGTTGAGCACTTCACATTCTAATGTATCTTACAAATGGTGCTTGAAAGTTAACCATACAAATCCTCTTGATATTCGTATCTGGCCTTTTCTTATTTGGTTATGTTATTGCTTGGGAATACAAATGAATCAGATGTCTCAGCTTTAAGACTTCAGAATTCATGGCATGGCTTGATGGTGGGACTATGAAGTCCTAAACTAAGAGGCAAATTTTTGTAGCACAATTAAGAAAAGGAGTATGATTGTGGGGGTTTTTAAGCAATGTATGCAAAAGTTGGCAAAGAAAGCGCTACCTGATGCTACTTAACACTGCTGTCATGAATGAAGTTGTCCAAGAGGTAAAGACATTGTCCCATCTTAGCCTTTCATGAGCATGATGGGAATATGTACTGTGAGCACTGCAGTGACTAGAATTAAAAGGGTATCCAAGCGATATGCCATCAATATCTGAGGTGATAATACCCCTTTAAAGGGGTTGTCCGAGTTATTTTTTTGTTCTTTCTAGGCAAATGTAACCGCTTTCCAATTAACTCCCTTTTTATCTGCAGTGCCTGGTTTCAGATTTGACTGAGGGTCACATGACCTGTGATGTCAGCTTCTCTCCCTGTTCTGATAAAGTTTGTTTACAAGCCTGTATACCAGACGTCACTGTGCTGGCCACGCCCCCTTCACTGCTGGGCTGTCTGCTCTCTCCTAGGATTCTTAACCCCTTCAGCTGCACAGACAGGGTAGCTGCAGCAGTGACCATTCTGGGCACAGGAGCTGACTCCCTTAGCAGTGTCATTATACTGCTGGGACTTGTAGTTCTACACATACTAGATGCTGTTGTTTCTCCCAGCACTCAGGGCAGCTCTTGTATCCACTCCCTTAGCAGTGCAGGGGGAGGGGCAGAGATTGTTTTTATTTCAAGTAAACAAAGGGCCAGAAAAGAACCAGGGAAATGAGGATATATATATATATATATATATATATATATATTTTTTTGCATAAAACTTGCTTAGCTTAGTTATATATTGCTGCCAATCAGATTTTCAGTGCTATATATATATTTTTTAATAACTCGGACAACCCCTTTTAATTCTAGCCACTGTGGTCCAGCACTTAGAGTAATTATTACCATCATGGTCATGAGAGGCCAAGATGGGAAAACCCCTTTTAAAACTTCATTTACGACTGTATTACAGAATTTGAGATAGGTGCAAATACCACCTCGGGGACCAGCTCCTAACTCCAGAACAGGGCTCCTGAAGTGAAGGAGAGCACGCCTTGTGTTCTTGGCGACCCGGAGGCAATGTCCTTGAACGGTGATGATGTTAAGCATGGACATTTAACCCCTCAGGTGCTATGATCATGCGGTGATCGAGGGAGCCGTTCTGCTGCTAAGGCAGCCTCAAGCCCTCTGAAGGATCCGAAGCCTGCCTCAACTTTGTTCCCATAGGAATATAGAGAATCTCCTGTATGGTAATTAATAGTAGTCAATGGGAGAAGTGATCACATGATCCGCAATGTTAAAGTCCTCTAGGAGGGCTTAAAAAAAAAAGTGGAAAAAAGGGTTAAAAATATAAAAATTCAAATCCCCCCTTTCCCCATAATAAAAAATAAAATAAAAAATAAAAATAAAGATCTTTTCCACTGCCACACCCCAAAATGCCCCATCTAGTTAAATATAAACATATTTATCCCATACTGTGAACGATGTAATGGAAAACAAAACCAAAATGGCAAATTCACCATTGTTTTTGGTCACAAAAATGTAATAAAAAGTCATACACACGCCACAATAGTATCAATAAAAATTGCAGAACACCCATAGACCTAAATGTAAAAACATTATGGGGGGTCAGCATATGGTGATGCAAAGAAAAAGAAAATCACAAGAAAGAATATATAAATGTGAAATCACTTTAATCGTATTGACCCATAGAAGGAAGGTAACAGGTTAGTTTTACTCCATCGGTAACAATGTAAAAGCGAAACTCATAAAACTGCGGTGTAATTGCATATTATTTTTTTTTTATCCCACCCCATTTGGGATTTTTTCTTCCAGCTTCGCACTACATTGGATGCAATATGAGATGGTGCCATTAGAGAGCACAACTTGTCCTGCAAAAAAAAAAAAAAACACGCCTTCATATGGCTATGTGAATGAAAAAATAACAAAAAGTTATGACCCCTTGGTCCTTTCTTAAGGGGTTAAAAAGGGTATTTCCAGCTCAGTGATGGCATAATACTTACTATAGAACTGGCCTGTGTTCTGGGCTCCATGTAATCTTCCAGCGGGTGGTTTCAGCTACTGGACCTGCGGTTATCCTCTCATTGTCGGCATGTCTGCGTTTGAACAAGAGGTTGTCCATATAATACTATTCTTTTATGTAAGGTATACCTATATGTAACAGATCCAGGCAATCTGAATTTATTCAGGATTGTATTTATCCATTCAGCCCTTAAATGGGTCTTCCCATCTATCACTAGAATATGCCATCAATCTCAGATAGGTGAGTGTTCCACACCTGGGACCTGCTGCTATCTCCAGAATAGGGCCCCTGAAGTGAAGGGTACGGCAGATTCATCAAAACTTCATTTGTTTTCGGTCTCTGTACAGCATTCAAATGTATGGGCTGCGCGGAGGTGAGATTAGTTAAGTCTGAAGTCTCGCGAGAGGTGAAGAACTTCGGTTGTATAATCGATGCCGAAGTTCTTCACCAAAGTCTCCGTACAGCATTCAAGCAAAGTTTTGAAAGGAGCAACTTTGGATCTATGATCCGAATCGCGCCTCCCTCAACCCTAGTGAAGGGCGAGCACACTGCACGTGCGTGGCTTGTTCTCCGTTCACTGCTATGGGACTTGCCAAGCGAGCTCAGCTATTTTCTGAAGTTCCATAGTGGAGAATGGAGAGCAAGCTGTGCCAGTGTGACCACCTTTCCATCCACCAATATGGCTAGTTTCGGGACTTCCATGATGGCGACCATAGGGCAACTGTGCACTGCTGCTCTCCTTTCTCTTCAGGGACCCTGTTCTGGAGATTGTAGTGGGTCCCATAGGTGGGACACCCACCTATTTGATATTGATAGCATATCCTAGTGATAGGCCATGAGTGTCTTAGATGGGGAAACACTTTAATGTTGTCAGACAATCAGAAACAAAAATACAAACATATATATAAAATATATATATAATAATCTCAATCATGGATTTAAAACAATACACATAAAATGGCAAAAAGAATCACATGGCATGTTTTTTTTTCTTACATTTTCAGGAGAAGAACAAGAAGGTTGATGTCCATTCTCTTCTTAGTATTGGTCTTCTTGTTTGTTGATTTAAGTATGGCGCAGCTCCAACAAGGAGGAGGTCCGGATGAAAAAGAAAAGACAACCGCATTAAAAGGTATTGTACCTACCATTTCTTGTTTTATCCACTGAAGATTTTTTTTTCTCTAAGTGAAAAGAACATAATCGTGCATATTATATCGGATCAACGTATTTCCAACAAAACAAAAAGATACATACCACAGCGTAGCCATTAAGTGTTGTTTTATCATGAAGATCTGTAGCCTCAACCTCATCCGGCTGAAACAGTTCGAGGATCTGTGTTCCACCCACTTCTGTAGCCCCCGGCCGGTATCTTCACTACAGCCCTTGCAGTACCTTTCACACAGTTTAGCAGCTCTTTGGACCAAATGACAATCAAGAAATGTTCAAGATTTTTGGTAATATACAGGGTATTTAAGTTTTCCTAAAGGGAATGTGCATTTAAAAAAAAAAAACAGGCCCACTGGCGACTGTTATCGCTTCTCCTTTGCACTGTGAACTGCTTTGATTATTGGTAGATACGTGGCTGCACATATATACAGTATATGCACTAGGCATCGACTGATATTGATTTTTTTTAGAGCCGATACTGATAATCTGAGAACTTTCAGGCCGATAACCGATAATTTATACCAATATTTTATATCTCATAATATATATATATGTCACTGAGGTGGTGGAAATTTGCATTTGGCACTAGTATATTATAAATGTAAATGATAAATTAATAAAGCCTTAGTTGGTACATTTATAATATCCTAGTGCCAAATGCCAATTTCCACACCATCCCCCCTCCTCACTGTCTTTATTAACCCTGATCAGACCTCAGATCAGACCTTTATTAACCCCTATCAGACCTCAGATGAAAAAATAAAAAAAACTCCTCACCTCTCCTGCGCCTCGGCTCCTCCTTATCTCCGGGTCCGGAGTCTCACTCCCCTGTCTTCTCCGGTCCGCGCTACACTGTCACCTGACAGCGTGCAGCGCCAAGTCATAGTGCGCGCACTACATCCTGACGCTTTACAGGGTCAGGACAGTGCAGCGCGGGCCCCATCAAAGCAGACCAGGGAGGGTGAGTATCGGAAGCGCTTGCTGCGCTTCTTCCCTGCTCCCGCCACCTGATGCATACTAGTGCACGCTTCCATAATGGAAGCGCTCACTAGTATTCGCTTTATACGCATTATCGGTATATCAGCAAGGTTAGATGCCGATATCGATAATGTACAAAATCCTGAATATCGGGCGATATTATCATTACTTCCGATAATCGGTCGATCCCTAATATGCACCCAGCAGTTTTGTACCTATGAAACTGGCTGACCTGTTGCATGTGCGCCTTGCAGCTGAAGGCATCTGTGTTGGTTTCAATGATGTCTTAATGCATGCAAATTAGCCTCTAGGAGCAACGGGGGCGTTGCCGTTACACCGAGAGGCTCTGCTTTCAGTGCAACTGTAAAAACCGCATAATGCCTTGCCCTGTCAATCAAAGTGCAGAGGGCGCGGCTGTTGCAGAGAAGGCGGAGCCTCTCGGTGTAACGGCAATGCCCCCATTGCTCCTAGAGGCTCATTTGCATATATTAAAACATCATTTTTCTCAGCAATGCGGGAACATATCAACATGAGACCAACACAGATGCCTTCAGCTGCCAAGCACACATGTAACAGGTCAGCCAGTGTCATGGGTACAAATCTGCTGACAGATGCCCTTAAAATAAATAAATCTATAGTGAGCCATCAAGTCAATGTTAGTCATCAAAGGAACTGAACCATGTGTAGGTT
Organism: Bufo bufo; assembly: GCF_905171765.1. Lineage (NCBI taxonomy): Eukaryota > Metazoa > Chordata > Amphibia > Anura > Bufonidae > Bufo > Bufo bufo. The sequence continues at coordinate 140,886,174 of NC_053390.1, read as the reverse complement.
ATGTACCAATATGAGCAGTTGGCACCAGCGAAGGACCATTCCCGACGGTCTCCTCTGCTTAATGTGTGATGTGCTAGAGCCATTTTCAGTGGTTACCTAATTACTAAACATTGCATTATGTTAGTGAGGACGGGGGTGGGCACCTGTGGGGTGGGCTGTATGTTAATTTCTAGACGTACGTATAGAAGAGTGTGTGTTCATATAGTTCTGTAAAGTAATTACATTTAGTTTGGCTTTGCGAGTCTTTTCATTACGCGTGTTAATCCTTTGCGCGGTCTAACTCCCTATATAACCACCCTCCTTCCAGTTCCATACGTAGCTGCAGAATACAAGGTTATACCTGGCACGAGGAGACCTGGGAAATCTCCACACATGTGCTATGGAAATGATTGCTCATTTAGTTTCTGCTATGCATTTAATTACAGAAGACTGAGAAAATGTGCAGTGCGGTGATAGAAGTCAATCAGATGAACCTGGGGAAACTAATCTGCTCGTGGTGTACTTATTATTGCAGCCATTGTGAGTCGAAGTAGGATTTAGTCAGTTCAGTGGGTCAAGTGCAGATTTCTTTCGTGTTCGGATGTGGTTTTCTCATTCTAATCAGTACAAATATGGTGTAATCTTGTTTCTCTTTTAATGAGTCGTTGGCCTTTTCTGAACCAAAACCATTTTGAGCATTTTATCTTTTCCTCAAGGTGTGTGATTGCCGAAGAACAATATTTATTTTATGTTATGCAAATTACATCATCCCGGGGGCACCCATGTGTATAGGTGGTCTTGGCCCTAATCAGTATAGAGCCTACTGATGCCGTACACGTTCAATAACTTAACGCCTAATGGCGGCCTATAGGTGCAGCTCATGGGGGTTGCTGCTTTCCGCTCCATACACGTCTCCGTGTACTGATGTGTCTCTTCAATCCAAAACAAATGTGGGAACACGATAGGAGTGCAAGAATTTTGGGAATTCCCCATTATGTGTTGAAGGATCCTATTTTGTTACAGAGTCTACATGGATAGAAGTTGCCTACTTCCCGTGGACCTTAAAGGGGATGTCTCACTTCATAAAATGGCATTTATCATGTAGAGAAAGTTAATACAAGGCACTTACTAATGTATTGTGATTATCCATATTGCCTCCTTTGCTGGATCGACTCATTTTTCCATTATATAGTGGAACAAAAGTGGAATTCGATTTAAATTTCAGGGAAAATTCAATTCATCTGTTTGAGTGTGAAGAGCCTCCACCATCTTGATTGAACATCCCGCACGAAATCCCGTGTGCGGTGACGTATGAGATTTCACGATGGAAGCTGCCTGCTCTTCTTCATCCAATAGATGAGGTTGAAGTTGATGATTTAATTTATAAATTTTTTATTTTACACTGTAATATTAATGTCAGATGGCACGATCCGCTATGAACGTGGCATCTGAGGGGTACAATGATTGCGTCGCTCCCCTATATCGCACCCACTACTTACAAAGAAATGCGCTTCATGACGTGTTTTGTAAAATTTGGTGAAGCAGCCGAATCTAATTTTCCAATACTTCACTCATCTCTAGTTACGACCCCCCTGCAATCCATCAGTGGTGACTGTGCTTGCACACTATAGGAAAAAGTGCTAGGCTGTCTGGTGGCCAGGACCATGGGAGTTCACATAGGCTTGTGCTTTTTTCCTATAGTGTCAAAGCACGGCCACCTTGGCTGAATTGCTGGGTAGTTGTAACCATGGAAATGGGAAGTGTATAATGTGATGGAAAAATGAATACAGCCAGCAAAGGAAGCAATATGGATAATAACAATACATTAGTAAGTGGCCCAGTCTAAGAGCTGCACGGGTCTCCCATGCAGCGAGGAGCGGGAACCCAGCTCTCACATGAGAGCCCCGGCCCTGCTCTAACAGCCGGGGCCGGCAGGAGTGCCGATCCGGGCTGTTTAACACTTTACATGCCGCAGGCAATGGTGCCTGCTGCATGTAAAGTGCTGAAAGAGGGAGCGGACTCCCTCTGTCTCCCATCGGCACCCCGCAAATGCGATCGCGGGGTGACGATGTGTTTGAAGGCTGCCTGGGGTCTGATGTAGGCCCCAGACCAGCCTTGAGTAATTTCCAGCTGGTCAATGTCAGAATCACATTGCCATTAAAATGCAATGCACTATAGGGATAGTGCATTGCATTTTAAAAGCAATCATAAAGCTGTCTGTTATAGTCCCCTTGTGGGACTATTAAATGGTAAAAAAAAAATAAACAATTATTCAATAAAAAAAATCCCATAAAAAAATTATGATTTTTTTTTTTTCATTTGACAATTCACTTTTCAATGAAAAAAATTCCCAATATGTTTGGCATTGCCGTGTCTGTAACGACCCGGACTACATGAATATTATGTAAATTATCCCCTATGGTGAACGCTGTAAAAAAAAACAAAAAAAAAAAACAGAATTGCTCATTTATTCTTTGTTGCCGCCGAAAAGACGTAATGACAAGCGTAATAAAAAGCGCCATTTACTCCAAAATGCCTGTAATCGTACTGACCAAGAGAATAAATAAATTGTTATTTATACCGAAAAATTAACGCTGTAAAATGTATAACGTAAAAGCGCAGTGGCAGTATTGCTGTTTTTTCCATCTCCCTCCCAGAAAGAGTTGATAAAAGTTAATCAAAAAGTTGTGTACCCCAAAATGGCTCCATTAAAAACTACAACTTGTCCCACAAAAAACAAGCCCTCCATAAAGCTATATTGACGGAAAAATAAAAAAGTTAGAGCTCTTGGAACGTGACGATAAAAGAAGGAAGAAAAACACTTGGTCAGTAAGGCCCAAAACAGGGGTTAATACAAGCCACTTATTAATATATTGTTATTATCCATATTTCCTCCTTAGCTGGCTGGATTCATTTTTCTATCACATTATACACTGCTCATTTCTATGGTTACAGACCACCCTGCAATCCATCAGTGGTGGTCGTACTTGCACAATATAGGAAAAAGCACTAGCACATGTGCCCTCCCATGGTCGCGGCCACCACAGAGGCCAACACTTCTTCCTATAGTGTGCAAGCACGACCACTACTGATGGATTGCAGGGTGGTCTGTAACCATGGAAACAAGCAGTGTATAATGTGATGGAAAAATTAGTCTAGACAGCAAAGGAAGCAATATGGATAATAACAATACATTAGTAAGTGGCTTGTATTAACGTTCTCTACATGATAAATGCCTCTTACTGAAGTGAGACAACCCCTTTAAGTCTCATATTCCACTAACTTGTGACAAAAAATAAAAAGTTCTATGAACTCACTATGCCCATCAGCGAATACCTTGGGGTCTCTTCTTTCCAAAATGGGGTCACTTGTGGGGTAGTTATACTGCCCTGGCATTCTAGGGGCCCAAATGTGTGGTAAGGAGTTTGAAATCAAATTCTGTAAAAAATGACCTGTGAAATCCGAAAGGTGCTCTTTGGAATATGGGCCCCTTTGCCCACCTAGGCTGCAAAAAAGTGTCACACATCTGGTATCTCCGTACTCAGGAGAAGGTGGGGAATGTGTTTTGGGGTGTCATTTTATATATACCCATGCTGGGTGAGAGAAATATCTTGGCAAAAGACAACTTTTCCCATTTTTTTATACAAAGTTGTCATTTGACCAAGATATTTATCTCACCCAGCATGGGTATATGTAAAAAGACACCCCAAAACACATTCCTCAACTTCTCCTGAATACGGCGATACCACATGTGTGACACTTTTTTGCAGCCTAGGTGGGCAAAGGGGCCCATATTCCAAAGAGCACCTTTCGGATTTCACAGGTCATTTTTTACTGAATTTGATTTCAAACTCCTTACCACACATTTGGGCCCCTAGAATACCAGGGCAGTATAACTACCCCACAAGTGACCCCATTTTGGAAAGAAGACACCCCAAGGTATTCCGTGAGGGGCATGGCGAGTTCCTAGAATTTTTTATTTTTTGTCACAAGTTAGTGGAAAATGATGATTTTTTTTTTTTTTTTTTTCATACAAAGTCTCATATTCCACAAACTTGTGACAAAAAATAAAAACTTCCATGAACTCACTATGCCCATCAGCGAATACCTTGGGGTCTCTTCTTTCCAAAATGGGGTCACTTGTGGGGTAGTTATACTGCCCTGGCATTCTAGGGGCCCAAATGTGTGGTAAGTAGGTAAATGACCTGTGAAATCCGAAAGGTGCTCTTTGGAATGTGGGCCCCTTTGCCCACCTAGGCTGCAAAAAAGTGTCACACATCTGGTATCTCTGTATTCAGGAGAAGTTGAGGAATGTGTTTTGGGGTGTCTTTTTACATATACCCATGCTGGGTGAGATAAATATCTTGGTCAAATGCCAACTTTGTATAAAAAAATGGGAAAAGTTGTCTTTTGCCAAGATATTTCTCTCACCCAGCATGGGTATATGTAAAATGACACCCCAAAACACATTCCCCAACTTCTCCCGATTACGGAGATACCAGATGTGTGACACTTTTTTGCAGCCTAGGTGGGCAAAGGGGCCCATATTCAAAAGAGCACCTTTCGGATTTCACAGGTCATTTTTTACAGAATTTGATTTCAAACTCCTTACCACACATTTGGGCCCCTAGAATGCCAGGGCAGTATAACTACCCCACAAGTGACCCCATTTTGGAAAGAAGAGACCCCAAGGTATTCGCTGATGGGCATAGTGAGTTCATGGAAGTTTTTATTTTTTGTCACAAGTTAGTGGAATATGAGACTTTGTATGAAAAAAAAAAAAAAAAAAAAAAATAAGCATTTTCCACTAACTTGTGACAAAAAATAAAAATTCTAGGAACTCGCCATGCCCTCACGGAATACCTTGGGGTGTCTTCTTTCCAAAATGGGGTCACTTGTGGGGTAGTTATACTGCCCTGGCATTTTCCAGGGGCCCTAATGTGTGGTAAGTAGGTAAATGACCTGTGAAATCCTAAAGGTGCTCTTTGGAATATGGGCCCCTTTGCCCACCTAGGCTGCAAAAAAGTGTCACACATGTGGTATCGCCGTATTCAGGAGAAGTTGGGGAATGTGTTTTGGGGTGTCATTTTACATATACCCATGCTGGGTGAGAGAAATATCTTGGCAAAAGACAACTTTTCCCATTTTTTTATACAAAGTTGGCATTTGACCAAGATATTTCTCTCACCCAGCATGGGTATATGTAAAATGACACCCCAAAACACATTCCCCAACTTCTCCTGAGTACGGCGATACCAGATGTGTGACACTTTTTTGCAGCCTAGATGCGCAAAGGTGCCCAAATTCCATTTAGGAGGGCATTTTTAGACATTTGGATACCAGACTTCTTCTCACGCTTTGGGGCCCCTAGAATGCCAGGGCAGTATAAATACCCCACATGTGACCCCATTTTGGAAAGAAGACACCCCAAGGTATTCAATGAGGGGCATGGCGAGTTCAAAGAAATTTTTTTTTTTTGGCACAAGTTAGCGGAAATTGATATTTTTAATTTTTTTCTCACAAAGTCTCCCGTTCCGCTAACTTGGGACAAAAATTTCAATCTTTCATGGACTCAATATGCCCCTCACGGAATACCTGGGGGTGTCTTCTTTCCGAAATGGGGTCACATGTGGGGTATTTATACTGCCCTGGCATTCTAGGGGCCCTAAAGCGTGAGAAGAAGTCTGGAATATAAATGTCTAAAAATTTTTACGCATTTGGATTCCGTGAGGGGTATGGTGAGTTCATGTGAGATTTTATTTTTTGACACAAGTTAGTGGAATATGAGACTTTGTAAGAAAAAAAAAAAAAAAATCCGCTAACTTGGGCCAAAAAAATATCTGAATGGAGCCTTACAGGGGGGTGATCAATGACAGGGGGGTTGATCAATGACAGGGGGGTTGATCAATGACAGGGGGTTGATCAATGACAGGGGGGTGATCAGGGAGTCTATATGGGGTGATCACCACAGTCATTGATCACGCCCGTGTAAGGCTTCATTCAGACGTCCGGATGCGTTTTGCGGATCCGATCCATCTATCAGTGCATCCGTAAAAATCATGCGGACATCTGAATGGAGCTTTACAGGGGGGTAATCAATGACAGGGGGGTAATCAGGGAGTCTATATGGGGTGATCACCACAGTCATTGATCATGCCCGTGTAAGGCTTCATTCAGACGTCCGGATGCGTTTTGCGGATCCGATCCATCTATCAGTGCATCCGTAAAAATCATGCGGACATCTGAATGGAGCTTTACAGGGGGGTAATCAATGACAGGGGGGTAATCAATGACAGGGGGGTGATCAGGGAGTCTATATGGGGTGATCACCACAGTCATTGATCATGCCCCTGTAAGGCTTCATTCAGACGTCCGGATGCGTTTTGCGGATCCGATCCATCTATCAGTGCATCCGTAAAAATCATGCGGACGTCTGAATGGAGCTTTACAGGGGGGTAATCAATGACAGGGGGGTGATCAGGGAGTCTATATGGGGTGATCACCACAGTCATTGATCACGCCCCTGTAAGGCTTCATTCAGACGTCCGGATGCGTTTTGCGGATCCGATCCATCTATCAGTGCATCCGTAAAAATCATGCGGACGTCTGAATGGAGCTTTACAGGGGGGTAATCAATGACAGGGGGGTAATCAATGACAGGGGGGTGATCAGGGAGTCTATATGGGGTGATCACCACAGTCATTGATCATGCCCCTGTGAGGCTTCATTCAGACGTCCGGATGCGTTTTGCGGATCCGATCCATCTATCAGTGCATCCGTAAAAATCATGCGGACATCTGAATGGAGCTTTACAGGGGGGTAATCAATGACAGGGGGGTGATCACCACAGTCATTGATCATGCCCCTGTAAGGCTTCATTCAGACGTCCGGATGCGTTTTGCGGATCCGATCCATCTATCAGTGCATCCGTAAAAATCATGCGGACGTCTGAATGGAGCTTTACAGGGGGGTAATCAATGACAGGGGGGTAATCAATGACAGGGGGGTGATCAGGGAGTCTATATGGGGTGATCACCACAGTCATTGATCATGCCCCTGTGAGGCTTCATTCAGACGTCCGGATGCGTTTTGCGGATCCGATCCATCTATCAGTGCATCCGTAAAAATCATGCGGACATCTGAATGGAGCTTTACAGGGGGGTGATCAGGGAGTCTATATGGGGTGATCACCACAGTCATTGATCATGCCCCTGTAAGGCTTCATTCAGACGTCCGGATGCGTTTTGCGGATCCGATCCATCTATCAGTGGATCCGTAAAAATCATGCGGACGTCTGAATGGAGCTTTACAGGGGGGTAATCAATGACAGGGGGGTAATCAATGACAGGGGGGTGATCAGGGAGTCTATATGGGGTGATCACCACAGTCATTGATCACGCCCCTGTAAGGCTTCATTCAGACGTCCGGATGCGTTTTGCGGATCCGATCCATCTATCAGTGGATCCGTAAAAATCATGCGGACGTCTGAATGGAGCTTTACAGGGGGTTGATCAATGACAGGGGGGTAATCAATGACAGGGGGGTGATCAGGGAGTCTATATGGGGTGATCAGGGGTGATTAGGGGTGATCAGGGGCTAATAAGGGGTTAATAAGTGACGGGGGGGGTGTAGTGTAGTGTAGTGGTGCTTGGTGCTACTTTACTGAGCTACCTGTGTCCTCTGGTGGTCGATCCAAACAAAGGGGACCACCAGAGGACCAGGTAGCAGGTATATTAGACGCTGTTATCAAAACAGCGTCTAATATACCTGTTAGGGAGGATCTAGTAACAAAGAATTTAGATGGCCAATGTCATTCAATAAACTTGTACTTATGTAATGGCCAATGTGTTAACTAGCAGAAGTGTAAATTTACCTAAAAATGCCTTTCTCGTGGAAAAAAAATTACTCCAAAGTGCTGTCCACCAGGGATCTTACTTCCCTCTAACTTTCTGTCCAATGTCTATTGACATGTGAAATCCGTGTCTAGCAGCAGAAACGCCTAGAAAAATTACAGGAAACGGGGATGGATCTTTGCTTGCAGCTGTCACTCTGCTTGAGAGATGGGTTTTTGGATAGGGTTGGCTTTACATTGCACATTTATTGCTTTATTTACAACTTTTTGCTGCTTTCTGATGGAGCCCTGAGTTTCACAAAAGCTTATACATGCTGATTTCCATATTTAGAGTTTCCCCCTTTTTTTTTTTTTGTTAAAGGGGCTAGCCCATGACTAATGTAAAAAATAAAAATCAGACATCATATATAGTCCATGACAATCTCTAACATAGCTAGAACCAGCCCTGTACCTCACATAGATCCAGCGATCTCCCCATTCATTGCTCTGCTAGATTTATATCAAGCTGACAGCTTAAGGGGAGTGGCTTTTCTACTGCAGCTAAGGGGGGCGTGTCCATGCTCTACCTATCACAGCTCAGGAGGCAGTTGAAAGATGAAACTGAGCATGTGCGGCCTTCTCAGTGAGCAGGTCAAAGAAATAAGAAATTAAGTGGCGCTATAAAGATACGTAGAAAAAGAAACAAATGCAATAGCACTCTGCAACCAGCATTCTGCCCTGCCTCTATGCTGGATGAGGCATTGGTGTACATTTTGGCCAAAGCGTAATAAGCCACTCACCACGTCAAGGTCGCCTCTATTGAGTGGTCCCTAACACTAGTTCCTACCTGTTTGTGGGCCATGACAGCCACACAAAGTCCAGGGAATGCAGGTGCAGCATGCACGCCAAGCACACTCTGCTTTTAACCCTGTCCGGTGCCATTACAGCTTTCATCGGATCCAGGGATGCAAGTACCAACATGCATGCTGAGCCCACTATATACTTCTCCTGGAGCCAAATGGCTACTAGTAGGTGCTATTTAAGCAGACTCAGTTTTATACTGACTTTAAAACTAGCCTCCCACATTTTTTCTTTGTAGTATATATTGGAGGCGTGGCGATCTCCATGCAGTCATGCACACCTGACCAGTCAATCTGTCCTGGAGGCTGGTTTTAAAGTCAGTATAAAACTGAGTCTGCTTAAATAGCAACTACTAGTAGCCATTTGGCTCCAGGAGAAGTATATAGTGGGCTCAGCATGCATGTTGGTACTTGCATCCCTGGATCCGATGAAAGCTGAGTGTGCTTGGCGTGCATGCTGCACCTGCATTCCCTGGACTTTGTGTGGCTGTCATGGCCCATGAACAGGTAGGAACTAGTGTTAGGGACCACTCCATAGAGGCGACCTTGACGTGGTGAGTGGCTTATTACGCTTTGGCCAAAATGTACACCAATGCCTCATCCAGCATAGAGGCAGGGCAGAATGCTGGTTGCAGAGTGCTATTGCATTTGTGTCTTTTTCTTTGTATATGTATTTCGCCATAGCGATGTGCACCTGCATACAGGGTTGTGCTGATTGAATCCCCCACATTTTTTCTTTGCTATAAAGATACGTTTTACTGAATAACTCCGTAGCTTGACAAAATTTTGAATTACATGCAATTACAAAAGTATTCAGATCTAGGTGCTGGTTTGCAAACTGTGGAATATTTTTCGCGGGACAGCCCCTTTAATTAAATTTGCATACAAATCTGCCTGTAGCATGTGGATTTTGCTGGCTTGTTCAACCCATCTCTATAGCCGAAAAAAGTAGGTAGGTTCAGACCTTATTCACTGCTTGTAGAGACAACCAAAGTGACAGCTGCAAGCAAAGACCTGCACCCAATACCTGTAGTACACCTTGGTGTCTCTACTGCTAGACACAGATTTCACTGAACTTCCGGTTCCCACCTGTCAACTTTCACATGTCCCTTGCTCCACTGCAGCCAATAACTGGTTTCAGTGGTGCGGTTTCCCCACAATGCTTGACCCAGCAGTGGCGTGCCGCTTAGGGACATGTCACTGCTGAAGCAAGTCATTGGCTGCAGCGGAGCAGATGAACCAGTCTGTGTCAATGTGACAGGCTTGGACTAGTAGTCCAGTAAAGACAGACAAATATGGCAAATAATGGGCAATGTGATCAGTGAAGAAAAGTAACATCTTCACATGTTCAATCTTATGCCACGCTAGCACCACTGCTTTGTGGTCCCTTCTGGTGCTACAGAGATGACATCACTTAAGTCCTTCATGTCACTGGTGTGGTCACATGCTGTACATGCAAGTGCCACTGCTGAGGCCAGTGATCTCCTCACTGCGTTACTGCGGGGACCTCCAGAGTAGTGTTGATGCTGTTAGGACTAGAACAGGTGAGTGTTACTTATTTTCTATTTTATCACATTCATTGCTTTTTGAAAATCCCATGCAACCCCTTAAAAAGCTGAATATTTATTCTGGAAACCTACCATTACATTACGAACATGTGGCTTATGCTGTTTTTTGTGTTTTTTTTTATGCAGATCTTCTTTCTAGAATAGACCTGGATGAACTGATGAAAAAAGATGAGCCACCTCTTGAATTCCCAGATAACTTGGAGGGGTTTGAATATGCCTTCAATGAAAGTAGGTTATATAGACACAACTCCAATTTTTCTATCCACCCCAGTATTTTCTGTTATATTATGAGGCAATGAACTGAATGTTACTACAAACAAAATTGAAAGCAGTATGAAGCTGGAGTTCTGCACCCCCTTTGTTCTGTCGGTCAGTAGTTTATTGGATTCATGGAAGTTGTAGATCGCTTTAGGCTTCATGCGCATGAACGTATTATTTATATGTCTGCTATCTGTGTTTCTTGTGGAAAGCACACTGACCTATTTATTTGTATGGGCCCATGCACACGTCAGTATTTTTTGTGGATCCATGTGACCATTTTGCAAATTTGTCCTATTCTGGTCCCTGTTGTGGACAAGAATAATTTCTATTGATGGGAGTGAGAAAAATAGGTAAAGCACATGGATGGTATCTGTATTTTGCGGACCATAGGCATGTGCATAAAGACTTAAAGGGATTGTCTCACTTCAGCAAGTGGCATTTTTTAATATATAGAGAAAGTTAATACAAGGCACTTACTAATGTACTTTTATTATCCATATTGCTTCTATTTCTGGCTTGATTCATTTTTCCATCACATTTATATGCTGCTTGTTTCCATGGTTACGACCACCCTCCAATCCACCAGCGGCGGCCGTGCTTGCACACTATAGGAAAAAGTGCCGGCCTCTCTGGTGGTCGAGACAGTGGGGAGCGCACATAGGCCGGAGTTTTCTCTTATCGTGTGCAAGCACAACCACCACCGCTGCTGGATTACAGGGTGGTCGTAACCATGGAAACAAACATTAGGAAGTGGTTTGTATTAACTTTCTCTACATGATAAATGCTATTTGCTGACGTGACACAACCCCATTTTAACATAAAGATTGTGTATGTTTTCTTTAATGGTCATTGTTTTACTCTCATTTGTGTTTGGTGTAGATGGTCAGCTGAGACATATTAAGACCGGAGAACCATTTGTCTTTAACTATCGAGAAGACTTGCATAGATGGAACCAGAAACGTTATGAGGCCCTTGGAGAGGTATGTTGTCATTAAGCAACCCCCCAACAGTACTAAATTATATGCATGACATGACATTTTATAGGCCTATATGTGTGTATTGTATGACGTGTTGAATGAAAAACACAAGAACGTATGTTGAGATTGGGGCTTATAATCCGAGATTCTTTTACAAAAGAACATGAGTTCCCGATTGCCGTGCATGTATTATTTAGTAGAATACTGATAAAGTACAGTTTTTGGCTATCTCTGTCAAAACCATAGGAGTGGACATGCATGCGCACTACAGCTTCATTCACGTAGGGGACTCAGGGTGTCCCCTCTGTCAGCCCCCCAACAATCATACATTTATCACCTAACTTGTGAGTTTAGAGGAAAACCCCTTTAATACATCGACAGAATAAGTGTTTTTATTTTCTGTAAATTCATGACCAAAGGTGACAGGACAGTTATTGTATTATCATCTGATAAAGTTTGAACGAAAACTTTCACAGCCTGAAACTTTTTAAGGCAAACATGTCTTCTCCAACTACAGTATTTCTACTGAACGGAGAAGAGACCTACTGACCTGACTGTTAACTCGAGGCTAGTTCTTCCATGTAGATCTATATCAGTGCACTGAGAAATCACTAGAGTCTAAATATGATTCAACTTTCTTGTTGAATTGTTGGACTTTTTTATATCTGCCCTATAGACAATAAATCCTTTTTATTGTGTTTTGTTAAGGACACGAACAAAACCGTCCCCCACCTGCCAGCAGATTTCTTCCATTCCCCGGACTCCCTCATAGTCTAAGCTGTAGGATTCTTTGAAGCAGTCGCAATTGTTCCTCTGTAGGCTATTAAAAAAAATCTAGAAGGCGGCTTAGCTGTCTGTGTCCTTTAGGCGTTATTGTATTTAACAAAATGTTATACAAAGTGTGATAAAATGATTGTAGTGGAGAAGAAAACCTCATGATATTAATGGCACTCTGCATCTGAAGCAAAAAGAAAAAAAGTGACTTTTCTAAAAGATGAAGTGTATTTTGTGCCGGAGTTGCTTGAAAGGTCTCCAAAGATTGTATTCTGTGTTTATTTAAATAGATGTTCCAAAAAAGCAAATAACAAGTTGAAATTTCTTAAGTACTGCAGATTTAACATGGCATCACGCAGGTTTTTGTCTTGGTACAAGAAACAAGTGACGAGTCATTTGACCACCTATGAGCGGCTAGTCCAGCTGTACACCACCAGTGGGATGAAGGTGGCCCATTGTCTGTCGCACTTTCTGTATTTCATCAAATATCTTGGGAATTCTTACATCATGTCTGCATACATTTTTTTGCTTGATGCAAACCATTGGTGTGTCGTGGATTTGAAGACTATGGTCCTTGCATGTCAACTGCAATGTAAATACATTTTATAAGGGAATGTGGGTTGTAAAGGTCTAGTCAGTCTGCAGAGAATACCAAAAATTATAGGAAAGGAAACGCAGCCACCATAGATCTGAAGAGGCATAAGTAACAGACAAGATGCATAGAGTTGCACTCTAGAAGCAGTGGTCACGGACGCTGCACACACTGATGGCTATTGGTTCCGCTCTCTGTCTTTTACCGGTCGGCAGAGGTCCTGACCACTAGCATCTTCTGTAGTCTGTGCTGCTCTGCTAGGCCTCCTTACCTGACTCTTCTTCCCCAGCCTATAGCTGGCGGTCCCTGGGTATTTAAGTATGCCTGAGCATTAGGTTCCTAATTTCTAGTTTACCAGCGAAGGTTCGTTATTCTGTCTGACTACCCTTGTACCGAACTTCTGTCTGACGACTGACTCTTCTCCTTCATCTGCCCAGACCATAGCTTGTATCTCACATTGACCCATTGCCACCTGTATGACCTCAGATTTGTTTCTTAGATAAGTTTGTACGCAGCCTGCCACAACCTCAGTCTGTCTCCTGACTACAAATATTACCGGACTCCTTGGTGCTTTGCACAGGTGTCTCTGACCTTTATGGGTTAGACACTAACTACACCAGGACTGTCTCAAGAGGTAGCAACTTAGTGGCTCCCCTGCAGCGGATACCAAATCCCTGTATAGGGGTTAAAGGTTCAAAACCAGGGGACTACCGGGTTAACGCCTTTTAGAGATAGCTCAAAGTCAAATCGGTTAGTTGATACAGTTGGTCCACACTCGCTGATCCGTAACACAGTGGTTAAAAGAAAACGTTATTGGGATATTTTTACACTAGCGTTGTTCGGATCGGGCAAACCATATGCAAACGGGAAATATGTTTTTTCCTGATCAGTTAGACGGATCCGGTGATATACTGGAACAGTCTCATCCGGTATCATCCGTAATATCTGATCCGGTATTTAAATTTTTTCAAAGATCAAAAACAAAAATAGCTCCTCCTATGTCTCGGCGCATGCGCAGACCAGAAAACCGGATCCGGCAACGCAGCAATTTCCGGAACACTTGGTACCGTATCCGGCATTAATACATCTCTATGGAAATTATTGCCGGATCCGGTATGTTATGGGATTTTGGCCGGAAGATGGATGGAAGAAGATGGATCTAGGAAAAAAGGAGGTTGGAGATAAAAGTACCAGGAGAAAGGGGCAGGAGTAAGAATCATTGGGTTTCTTACTTATTTATCAGGAGGGGAATTTTGAGTTTATTTTGTCTGCATTACTGTAATTTTTGGCAAATTTATCAAATGTTGCACATTGTTTGATAATGGGTCCGCCTGTGAGATCCATTTCAGGTCTCTCACAAGCGGCCCAAAACGGATCAGTTCAGCCCCAATACATTCTGAATGGATAAGGATCCGTTCAGAATGCATCAATTTGACTGCGTTTGGCCTCCTTTGCGTTTTTTAAACGGTCACTAAAACACAGCTTGCAGCGTTTTGGTGACCGTCTGACTATGCGGAGCCAAACAGATCCGTCCTGATCCGTTTTTACTGACCCAATATGGTCCAATTGAAAACTGATCCGTCCCCTATTGACTTTCAATGTAAGTCAGGACGGATCCGTTTTGACTTAGACTTTTATTTTAATTTTTTTGAAGAATAATACAAGCGTTTGCATTATCGGTGTGGATCCGTCTGTGCAGATACAAGACTGATCCGCACCAAACGCGAGTGTGAAAGTAGCCTAACCATGCCTACTTTCACACCTGCTTTTCAAAAGTGACAATAGTTGCATTCAGTCACAAAAAGGAGCAACTTTTTTTCATAAGAATGGCATGCACCAAAATTTTAATTTTCATTTTTGTTTTTGTTTACAGCACTTCATTTTTAGGGTGATTTGGCCTAAAGTTGGATATTCAAGCAAATCTGTCAGTGAAAGTTCAGAAGATGACTTATTGTTCAAATCACATTTTTATGTTAGGAGTTTGTTTGATTTCAGGAGGAAACTGGGCATCACATATGATCCACTTGCAACATAGAATAGATGGTTACTTACCTGACAGATCTCAGCCTCCCTACCAGGTTTCACTTACCCATCTGCACTGCTAGCGTCCACCATTGACTGGTCCATGTGGCTGCTGTAAAGAACATCTATGAAATGCTTCTAACAGTGGCTTAGGCAAGATGGCTGCTCCATAATGTACAGGAATAGAGTAAAGACATATCTATTTTTTATTGGCAATATACTAGTTTGTTATTTAAAGGGCTTGTCCGCTTTTTTATATTGATGACCTATCAGATTAGCCGGGGGCCATCTGCTGATCAGCTGTGCGAACAGAACGCAGCACTTGTACGAGCTCTGCCTTCTCTTCGCAGTATACCTGCTTGCCGCTGACATTACAGTAATGAACAGATGTAATTACAGATCCTCCGTCCCATTCACTTCAGTGGCACGGCTCCTTCCTATTCAACTCCTTATTGCTGCAGATTGGGTCAGAATGCCTCTTGTAGGTGGAGCGGACAGGTCTAGACAGCAGGGAGGTCATGTGTGGGGGCAGTCGTGTGCATGAGGCCTTTGAGATACAAAGAGTTCAATGCCTTGTCTATGGGTGTAATCTTTAAATCTACGGTAACACTTCTAGTAATGCTACTCCAGTTTTCCATAACCCCCCCCCCCCCCAACCACTGGAGTGATTTGGGGACTTTTTTGCAACATTTTTTTTAAATATCATATTCCTGGAGTAAAACTCATTAAAGGATTCTCTCATCCATGCCACCAATGTTTGATTTCCAGAATGGGACCCCCTTAGTGGAGTGGAGAGCATCTGCTCATGCGTGGGACTGCTGAAAATAGTTGAGGGCTGGCAGTCCCATAGACGTGAATGGAGCAGTGGCCGCACTTGCATGGTGCGCTGTCCATTCTGTGGGACTTCCAAAAACGCCCATCGAAATGAATGGAGAGCACGCAGCACATTATCAGTGAGCTCTCCTTCACTTTGGGGAGCCTGTTCTGGAGGTGGGACCTGCACCTATCTGACATTGGTGGCATGCCATCAATGGGTCAGATGAGACAATCTCTTTAACATGGCTATCCACGGCCACTTTCCACCTCCTTAAAAAAAAAAAAAAAGGCACAACTATTTTGTGCAAGACATCTCAAAAATTTGTGAAAGCCCTATATTGTGACTTTTTGAAGACAGAAGTCTGAGTACACGGCATGATAAATTCCTTTCTAAGGCCCCTTTCACACGAGCGAGTTTTCCGCGTGGGTGCAATGCGTGGTGTGAACACATTGCACCCGCACTAAATCCTGACCCATCCATTTCAATGGGTTTGTGTACATGATAGTTTTTTTTTTTTTCACACATCAGTTCTGCGTTGCGTGAAAAGCGCAGCATGTTCTATATTCAGCGTTTTTGACGCAGCCCTGGCCCCGTAGAAGTAAATGGGGATTCAGTGAAAAACGCATTGTATCCGCAAACAAGTGTGGATGCAATGCGTTTTTTACTGATGGTTGCTAAGAGATGTTGTTTATAAACCTTTAGGCCACTTTCAGATGGGCGTCACATTTTGGCTCTGGATGCGTCCCGGGTGTATTGTAGCAAACCAGCGCGAGTAGGTGCGCGAGTAGGTGCGCAATTGCAGTCCGTTTTGACTGCGTTTGCGTTCCGTTCAGTTTTTATCGCGCTGGTGTAATGTGTTAAAAACTGAATGTGGTACCCAGACCCGAACTTCTTCATTGAAGTTCAGGTTTGGGTTCAAGGTTGTGTAGATTGTATTATTTTCCTGTATAACCTGGTTATAAGGGAAAATAATAGCATTCTTAATACAGAATGCTTACTAAAATAGGGCTGGAGGGGTTAAAAAATGTTTTTTAAATAATTTAAATCACCTTAATCCACTTGTTCGCGCAGCCCGGCTTCTCTTCTGCCTTCATATGTGAGGAAAAGGACCTGTGGTGACGTCACTGCGCTCATCACACCATGGTGCTGTCACGGATGGTGTACAGGAAACAAGACAATACCATATAAACAATGTCTCTCTGGATCCACAACTAAGGAACAAAGGGAGACCCCTGCAATAGACCTGCCGCTCTCCCTCACTGCTCAGCCTATGCGAACACCCCAAAGGTGGATGGCCGCATATCCACGTTCCTCGGCTATCTATTACCTGAAGACCCTACTATAGTGAAGGGACACGACCACCGGCTCCCTACACTGACACGGAGGGTGTCAGGGTCACCTGGATCCAGAAAAGATAAAATCATAAATACATAAACAGCACTTATCTTGCAGACGAATGACGACTGGGAACTGGGAACAGCATGCACACACACTCCAGGAAGTTGTATCAGCCGCACACTACTGCATTATGGGGAGGAACTTAAAGGGTAGCGATCAGTCTAACTGCATGACAGCTGAGATAGACTAACGAGATGAGAAACTAAACCAAAACAAAGAAATTCAAGGAGGAGGATCTGAGAAGCTCCTGTGAGCGCTTCTCAGCTGTCTGGCTGTGACAGGTGCTGGATCATGTGATGGACCATGTGATGAGCGCAGTGACATCATCACAGGTCCTTTTCCTCACAGATGAAGATAGAAGAGAAGCCGGGCTTTGTGAACAAGTGGATTAAGGTGAGTTACATTATTATTTATTATTTTTTTTAACCCCTCCAGCCCTATTTTAGTAAGCATTCTGTATTAAGAATGCTATTATTTTCCCTTATAACCATGTTATAAGGGAAAATAATAATGATCGGGTCCCCATCCCGATCATCTCCTAGCAACCATGCGTGAAAATTGCACCGCATCTGCACTTGCTTGCGGATGCTTGCGATTTTCACGCAGCCCCATTCATTTCTATGGGTCCTGCGTTGTGTGAAAAACGCACAAAGTAGAGCATGCTGCGATTTTCACGCAACGCACAAGTGATGAGTGAAAATTACCGCTCATGTGCACAGCCCCATAGAAATGAATGGGTCCGGATTCAGTGCGGGTGCAATGCGTTCACCTCACACATTGCATCCGCGCGGAAATCTCACCCGTGTGAAAGAGACCTTAGTTTTTTTTAATCACGCGTGTGAAAAACGCATCAAAATGGATTGCACTCGCGCAGAAAAAACTGAACAACTGAACGCAATCGCAGACAAAACTGACTGAACTTGCTTGCAAAATGCTGCGAGTTTCACTGAACACATCCGGACCTAATCCGTCATGCTCGTGTGAAAGAGGCCTAAGGCTTTATTCAGAAGAGCAGTATAAGGCTATATGCGCACACACGTTGTTTGTTTCCGTGTCCGTTCCGGTTTTTTTGCCGATAGGATGCGGACCCATCCTTTTCAATGGGTCGGCAAAAAAAAGCAGACAGCACATAGTGTTCTGTCCGCATCAGTATGACCATTCCGTAGCCCCGCAAAAAAAAAAATAGAACCTGTCCTATTCTTGTCCGTTTTAGGCATTGTTACAATGGATCTGCAAAAAAAACCGATGTCATCCATTATTTTTTATTTTTTTTTGCAGACAGCCAAACACATACGGTCGTGTGCGTGTAGCCTAAAACTCAGTTTTCCATTTCAATAAAATGTTTAACGTTCTGCACATAGATGTAATCTGTGTGCTGTAAGTATTTTTTTCAAACCCTTTAACCTGAATGGGTCTAGAGAAATAATCAGACCAACATAGTGCATTCTGCAATGGTCTATATCAGTGGTGGCGAACCTATGGCACGGGTGCCAGAGGCGGTACTCCGAGCTCTCTCTGTGGGCACCAGCACCCTGGAAACAGTCTACGGCGTACCAATAAGACTTAGACCTTTCCTGCCATTCATCAGCACAGGGCGCACTATAAACGGCACTGAATGTAGGGCAGGATATTATAGCTAGAGGATAAAGTACATGGAAGATATACTATAGGGGACTGTAGTATTCAGGGTAAATTGCCGTGTTGGCACTTTGCAATAAGTGGGTTTTGGGTTGCAGTTTGGGCACTCGGCCTGTAAACGGTTTGCCATGACTGGCCTATATGGAAAATTGGACATGTGAGTTGGCCAAGTGACCATGTGGATGTGTCTGTCCTCAGTCTGTGTGCAGAGATGAATTAGCTCTTAATTCATTAATAGTAAAGACCTTGCAGTAATACCTGAGCCGTGGTAATATTACTAGAAGGTCATTTTAAGACTTTACTATGAGGAGGCGTTATGTGCCGTTTTAAGAGCCTTCTTTGAATAGCTCCATACACCTCTTCAACCATTGAGGGAGCCTCCTTATTGCCGTGGAAAGGGTGGGTTTGATACTGGACTAAATAACACAGTTAAGACTTCAGATTGTTATCTTACGGCTATGAACAGACAATATACTTCTGAGCAAACAGTATTTTTAGATGTCGCCACGAATGAACAGTTTACATCTTGGAGCCTTTGCTTTAAAACCTGTAATTGGTAGTGGTGAAGCATTAATCTCTTCTCTGAAATGCTGATTATATTGCCAGCGTGTGGTTAAAAAACTGCTTATTTGCAAGCAAATAAGGAGACAGTCTTTTCACAAATATGCTTTCACCTCCAAAAAGAGTATTTGAATATTCCTGAATTCAACTGGACCGTTGAAAGGTCCCACACCAAAAACCAGTGTAGCTACCCTACATTGAAGCTCTTCCTTTCATCACCCAAGTTTTTCTCTTTTTGTATTTTCTATTTTTTGCATTTTTTTTTTATTTAGACTTTTTCCATAAACCTTAAACATGAGTTGTTTTTCTTAAAATAATCAGGAAGAAATTGCAACAGAGACACAAACAGCTGTTTTGTACTTTTCTGTGTTATTGTAATGGAGTGTGTCAGCATGTTTCTTCACCGTACAGCTTTCAGGTTTGAGGTGTTTATTGGCTATTAATTATTAAGTGTTCTTGCATGGCAAGACTACTTACTGTTATCTCACATATATATTATTATTATTATAGCCAAATTTACCACCCTAACTCCTCCCACTGTTTTTACACTACATAGACAGTAATATACCGAAATGTGCCGATTGGTGTGCGATTACTTTGTGGAACATTTCGCCGAATGGTTCACAAAATATCGGCGTTTTTGTGGCGAAATTGGTCCCATAGGAATGAATGGCGGAATGTTCAAAACTAGCGTGGGAGCTGAAAAATCAGGACATGATTTCTAAACTGCCACCACTCCCTCATTTTCAAGCCCATCTACACAAATCTTATATCAAAACGTTCAGCTATCCCTGCTGCCACTAAAAATGTCGGCTAAGCCATAGTCCTGATAGTTTTCACAATATGACCATTTGTTTGCAACTCACGCCGCCGATTGACATTCATTGAAACTCCACTCTAGCCGCCTCAAATTTGAATGGCAATTTCTAAACTGCGACTGTGCCTTCATTTTCAATATTTTACAGACATACTATGCATCAGAATGTAGGTCTGGGTCTTGGGATTCTCACAATATAAAGCTCTTCGCTGTAGGATTTATAATTTTTAAACTACAACCGTTTGAAGATGGCAACCGCCAGTGAAGTGAGCAAGTTGGAGCAGTTTGTTTTTAACCGCTCTTCTCTGCCCTTGCTGTAGAGCGAGTTGCCATAGGAACCCAGGTGTGTGAGCAGCCAGCAGAGTGACAAAAGCTAGAGTGTGAGCTGAAAAATCAGGACATGATTTCTAAACGGACACCACTCCCTCATTTTCAAGCCCACCTACACAAATCGGCTGCTAATGTTTTTTATAAATGTATGTTTTAATGTAACTGTGTATCACTTTGGGCATCAACATTGCAATAAAATGTGCTATATAAATAAATAAAAGTTGAAATGCATTTCTCACTCTATCAAGCTTGCCATGTGCACTTTTTAAATTTGATTAATCAATTGGTGAGTGTAATGTTTAATATCTTTACTCACTTCAAACACTCCACACAGTTACTCTGCCCACTCCATAAAGTTACTCTGCCCAGTCCAACCTTTCCACAGTTACTCCAGCCACTCCAACCACACAACAGTTATTCAAGCCACTCCACCCAGTTACTCCGCCCACTCCAGTTGTAGACTACTGGTGGAGGCAAGAACACTTCACACAATTTCCCCAGAAATTTTAGCTTTTCTAGTTTATTTTTTTCTTTTGCACAGTTGTAAAATCCATTTTAAAGATTAGAAGACTTTTCATTATGCATTCATGGCCTCAGAGTCTATTGAACCTGTTTAGGGTTGCATTGTTTTTGCCATCTTTGTGAAGATTTCTGTCCAGAGGAACGCTTTTGAAGAAATCTACAAGCACCTCTATTATCCTACCTAATCTGATTATATCCCATCAGAATGAGGTTTTGATCTATATATCATTTTTGTATTGACTGTTTTGTGAGTGCTATTATTTTTACTGATTTTCTCTTTAAATACATCCGCATTCATTTATCATGGCATGCAAGATGTGTTTGTCCAGAAAAGTGAAGGGAGAGCAGCCATGCATGCATGGCCACTCTCGATTCACCGCTATGGGAATTTAAAAAAAATAGCAGAGTGCTGGCTCGGCTATTTCCAGCAGTTCCGTAAAAAAGTGAATGGAGAGGTGGGCATGTATGCACTGTGTGCTCTCCATTCACCGCTATGGGACTATCACACTTGCTCGACTATTTTCGGAACTCTTATAGCAATGAATGGAGAGCTTGCTGCATATGTGTGATCCTTTGATTGAGGGGCCCTATTCTGATGATAGGTGCAGGTATCACTTCTGGGACCCGCTCTTATCTGACATTGATGACATCCTAGTGATATGCCATCAGTGTTCAAGATGGTAATACCCCTTCATGCATTACCACTTACATGTATGTGATAATGTGTTAGGGCTTGTATGGAGCGGGCTCCAGTAGTGATGGCTGTATAAAGCGATCGCGGCATCGGTGAGGTAAGGCAGGGGGAGCCGCATCCGATCTGAGCCCCCGCAGTGAAAATGCTGGGCTCTGATCGGTTACCATGACAACCTGGGGCCTGCTGAGGCTTCCCAGGGCTGTCATAGTAATCTGCCTGCTGAGCTATACACGAGGCATAGCTCAGCAGATAGAGCGGCAGAATCACATTCACCCTTTTTCAATTTGAGTGAACGGGACAAGGAATCAAAAGATCCCAGGTTCTATCCCCCTTAAGGGGTTTAAATGTTTTATTGTAAAAAGTAAAAAACAAAAAACAAAACATAAAATACTTTTAAAGTTTTAAATCACCCCTCCTTTCCCAATTTAACATATATTAAAAAAGACATAGGTATTGCCGCATCTGAAAATGTCTGAACTATTAAAATATTTTTTCAATTTCGCCTCACAAAGGATTTTTTCATGCTTTCCAATACAAAACATGATAAATTTAAAAGGTGCCATTAAAAAAAATACAACTTGTTCCACCAAAACATAAGCCCTCCCATGACTACGTGAGCGGAAAATTAAAAAAAGGTCTGGCTCTTTGAACTTGGGGAGCAGAAAAAACTAGAAATGGGTTTGGTCTTGAAGAGGTTAAGAGTTTTCAATTTACAGATCACAGAAACAGAGTTTGGGAGGGCTATATACTGTGCTTTTAGATCTATCTGTAAAAAAACCTGTGTGTCATTTGCTCTGAATGCATCAGCTCTTCAGAGTGGTTTTATTCAGATGCCTTTTTCAGCTAGATGTAAGGTCCCCAATCTCCGGTTCTGGGTGTCGGAGAGTGGGATCTCTTGTCACCCAGTAGTGTAATCCAATTCTTTATAGATATCTTTGTTAATTTGCAGCACTCTCATGAGGATAGACTCATCCTGTAGAAATTGTAAAGGACTGGTTTCATAATGTAACAAACTTTAAGCCAAAATTATTAACTGAGCGATTA
Organism: Bufo bufo; assembly: GCF_905171765.1. Lineage (NCBI taxonomy): Eukaryota > Metazoa > Chordata > Amphibia > Anura > Bufonidae > Bufo > Bufo bufo. The sequence continues at coordinate 140,863,489 of NC_053390.1, read as the reverse complement.
ACGTTCATTAGGAATTCTCCATGAACACCTGCTACAACGCAATGGAGAGCTAATAGCCAGGCAAACTCATTTATTAACATTTTGAAAACCAATCTCAGACACAATGATTTTTGCCAGTGTAATTCATTGGCATTGGTTAAAAAAAAATCATTCTGTATGTCAGGCAAGCATGCAGTGTTGTGTGTGTGGTACGGCAGATTAAAGAAAATCTGCTACATTGTATAAAAAATACACTATACAATTTCAGTATCCGAGGCGTTAAGTGTATGGTCACAAGGGGCTTGGAAGCGGCCGCCCTGCAGCCGAAAACTGTGCAGCCATGTCCACTGCGGCAGTATCATGTTAACTCATTCGATTGTTAGTTATTAGGTGTCCATTCTTTATGTCCCTATAGTTTGTCCCTAAGTTACCGCATGGCCATTAACACCACATTCATAAATAACCAGTTTGGTTGTAATGAAGTAATATGGCACCACCCCAGCTGGCATGGCTGCATTGTTCTTAGCAGCACAGTGGCACGGTCTTGTCGGCTGCATGGCCACGTCACGTGACCGTACTCTTAAAGTTTAACTAGGATTTCAGAAAGTCAAGTTCCAAATACATAAAATTCCTTTGCCTAAAACCATGTAGGGGGTAATTTACTAACCAGAAATATGCCTATATTAGGCGTATTTCTGGTGCAGATTGCAGCGCAAAGTTTCTTTGTGCCGCAATCTGAGACTTTTCCCCGCTCACGCCAGGTCTAAAAAAGTGGGCAGGTCAGTCTCATTTACCATTTTCTACACCTGGTTTAGGCGTAGAAAATGGTATAAGACAGCAAGGAAGCTGGCTTACATTTAGAAGCGGCGGTGGATCTGCCAAATTTATTTAGAGGCTGGCGCCTCTACATACGGTAACTCCGGCAGATCCACCGCCAACTATAGGGGTTATTAAGACTGGCGTCTAAAGCGGCCGGTCTTAATAAATGACTCCCATAGTTACTATCTGGTGCCTCAGTCGCAAAATGACATATATAAATTATATAAATAAAATATATAATACTAAAAAAGTATAAGGCATGACTGTTATGCCTTTATATTGGCACTTCCACCACACAGCTGATAAATGCATGAACTCCACTAACAATGCAACACTTGAAGGGAATCTGTCAGCAGTTTTGACCAACTGCTGGCAGCACTAGGTAGGGGCTGTGGAGAACAGTACAAACATTCCATTTGTGAAGCTTCTATCAGTCGAAGGGAGAATATGGGCTTTTATTCTGGTAGATTTTGCTCCTTCAAATGGACAACAGAAGACACTTCACTATGAAGTGCTCTCTGCATTGTCCTGCTTCAAAACCCCTCCCGTCTCCTCGCAGCTGTAGTCGTCTCCTGGTTGGATGCTACTGGTGTCAGAGCAAAGGGGAGGGGCTGTCAGGCAACTCCATGCAGAGAGCACTACACAGTGAAGCTCCTCCTCCTGGGCGCTTAAGGAGCAGAATAAAAAAATCATATTCTCACTACTCCTGATAATAAAAGCTACTTTGCAAATACACAGATTGACATTTGTATAGAGAAAAACGCAAACATTTTTTTGATAAGGATCAGTTGGAAAAAAATGGTTTGTAGCGCAAAATGAGCACAATATAATAATAATTAAAATTGCACACAAAGATGTCCATAGCCTTTGATGTTATCGACATGCATTTATTTTCTCTTACATGATGCTTATCAGTGTTTTATGATGCTATCTTTTCTAATGACAGATTATAACGAAGCACGTTTACGAATTATTGGAAAAAGACTGTGATCTACAGAAGGTGTATCTACCGGTGAGTCATTTTTATTGGTAAATTCTTTCAATTTCCATGTGCTGTTTTTTTAGGTAATATGATCAAAACAGGAGAGTTGTAATATAGGCAATGGGAGACATTTATCAAACTGGTGTAAAGTAGAACTGGCTTAGTTGCCCATAGCAACCAATCAGATTCCACCTTTCATTTTCCAAAGGAGCTGTGAAAAATGAATGGTGGAATCTGATTGGTTGTTATTGGCAACTAAGCCAGTTCTAGTTTACACCAGTTTGATATCCTGAGGATAGGTCATCAATATCAGATCGGCGAGGGTCCGGCACCCCTGCCCATCAGGTGTATGAGGAGACGGCTGGTGAAGGGCAAACACACCGTCTCCCTTCTCTCCTCCTGCTCGCTGCTGTATGTCTATGGGACAGCATTGCATGCTCCGTCTCCTCATACAGCTGATCGGAGGGGGTGCTGGGTGTCTGACCCCCGCTGATCTGATATCCTGAGATTAGGTTATGAGTAGAAAAAGCCTGGACAACCCCTTTAAGGGGGCACTTTCCTCAGAAAGGGGAACTGTTATTAAACCTAATGTTCATAGAAAACGTTTTTTGTTTTAGAATTTTTGCTTGTTTCTCTTTTTCCGATCAGCAGTCATTGGAAATTAAATGTAAAATATTGCCCTTCTGTAGCAGTCAGCACAGAGAGATATAATTCCTATATGTATAGCATTTATTAGTTTAATGTGTCACACTAATGGAGTCTCCTCTGGATAGAGCATCAGTATCTGACCGGTGGGGGTCCGAAACCCGGGACCCTGACGATCATCTGTTTGAGAAGAGACTGGCGCTCCTGTGAGCTCTGGGGCTTTCTAGCAGCTCACCAAGCGCAGCACCATACATTGTAAGGCGGCTGTGCTTCACTTAAATGGGGCTGAGCTGCACCTAGGCCTGTGACCGATGAATATGTTGTCACCTAGCCTAGGAAAAGCTGGAGAAGGCTGTGGTGGTGCTGCGAGCTCTGCTGCCTTCTCAAACAGCTGATCGTGGGGTCCTGGGTGTCGGAACCCCACCTGAGGATAGGTCATCAGAAAAAAAAACCTTTAAGTCCAAATAAAGAGGTAGTTAAAGAGCCAAAACAGAAAGTAGAAAATATGGACTGACTTAAAAAAAAAAATAATAATCTGGAAAACCATCTACGAGTTTGTTTTTTGGGTAAAAAAATGTAACTGACATAGTGTAGTCACAAACGGCCTGTTAATAATATGTGATTTTTTATTTTTTTTTATATGTCGGCGGCACATTGGAAGAAACATGTTTTCACCGCTTTATATTTTATTCTTTGGATAGGCCATCAGTAATAGATTGGAGGATCTGGTCCCAGCCCCCATGATCCACTCCTTTATGACCACGGTATTGTCTGTTGATCTCTTACTTTCCGGTTGCAAGGTTTCCCATAAAGTCATGATCAGGCACAAACAAGTCTTGGGGGTTTCACTGTCTTTGAACAAGTCCGTGTTGCAGCTTGTAGACTTTGTATACTTTGACCTATCACTGTTGCATAGTATCACATAAGGGACCTGTTTGGCGTCAAAATATATAGATGGAGACAGGAAGAGCACTTGATGAATATGCAGACGACGTTTTGGGCCCGCACTAAGGCAAAGCCGATTCCATTGTAGATAGAAGTAAGGTAGAAATGTTAACTAAATCTCTTCTCATACAGACAGACTTTGATAAAAGAACTGGCTCGAAGTTTCACTCTGGGATGGTGGGAAGCGGCTTCCTCACCATGGCGTCCTGTGTGTTGGAAGACCCTAACCAACTGGCAATCACATAACATATTCCAGAATATCAGCATCACTATAACGTTTCGATGTAAGGCATAATTCTGTAGACTTGATCGGGGACTATACGCTTCAGTGTCTCTAAGAGCGATGTCCCTTTTATGTGCCAGACGTCTCATTATTTCCTTTTTACGGGCAGGGTCAGGAACGCTCTCCGATAACAATACAGACGTAAGATGGATGTAGAAAGCTGTAAGAAATATGAGGTCGCTAGCTTGTATTCCATGCCTTGTAGTCCCTCCATAAAGAAGGCCAGTCTTTTATGTTGGGCAGCATGCAGGTGCTTGTGACTAATTTCATAAAGACTAAGATTTCTTCTTCTTAATGCTCCCTCTATTTTTAAAGCACTGTAAAGAAGCCGGACAAATGTAAGATCCTATATAAATGTAAATTCTTCTTATCTGAGCGTCTGAACATTTTCTACTGCCCTTTGTACCATTGAGCTTCTAATCAAATAACCCGGTTGGACACCTCTGTGGAGTTCCCTTTTAGCTTCTTTTTATGTTTCCAGTAATCTGCGACCCTTCATGAGGTTTTTTTTCTTTCTCTTGCTTTTTCCCCCGCATCATTCAAAAACATGGATACTTGATTTATAACCCATTATACTCATAATAGGGGAAGATGAAAGCAAAAGCAAGTCTAATGCCTTTTCAATAGCGGAGTAATTATTGAATTGGTTGGCTCAGATCAGGCGGCATTTTCCGTAATGTAGTCTATTATATGTTTTGCCCTGCAGATCTTGTTTTTCTTGTTGTTATTGCTTGATTCTATGTGCAGCATAAAGGCTAGCTTCAGATCTTTTTCGGTGTTGAAGGCCATGAAAAATACCCAGATGCCTCGAGGCACAATCCCCTGTAGTAATGGAACTTTTACTTTAGTGGATTGGTAACTCTGATCAAAGATAGATTATTTCATTGTAGGAAAGTCCTATCGCTGACCACATGGTTTTACATGCGGAGATCATGTATGAAAGAGCAGTGTGCTCACACCATACGACTCCTGTGACAATAGCCCGCAGCAATATAGATCATGAAGGCTCTGTTGACCCTGACCTTTCAGCACTTGCCCTCACAAACCTGGCGGACTCGGTTATAAGTCAATGGGATTTAACTCAATTCGATAGAATTTGTCTTACTGTTCATCGCCCCATTACGTACAGAGCTCAGTATGTCCCCTGTGTTTTTTCACTTTAATGCAGAGGCTTTTTATATTTTGCTTTGCACCCTACTCCAAGGTCATTTTAAGCATTTTGTTATATGGCGACTGACTGTGAAGGTAACGCAGGACCCAAATAATGCCATCCATTGTTATATGATGGACAGCCGACATTTCTACTTGCAAGTAAGGCTACTTTCCCACTCGCGTTCTGGCTTTCCGTTTGTGAGATCCGTTCAGGGCTCTCACAAGCGGTCCAAAACGGATCAGTTTGCATTCTAATGCATTCTGAATGGAAAAGGATCCGCTCAGAATGCATCAGTTTGCCTCCGTTCCGTTTCCATTTCGGGTTGGAGGTGGACATCAAAACGCTTTGGTGTCCGTCTGATGAAACAGAGCCAAACGGATCCGTCCTGACACACAATGTAAGTCAATGGGGACGGATCCGTTTTCTATGGCACAATAGAAAACGGATCCGTCCTCTATTGACTTTCAAAGGTGTTCAAGACGGATCCGTCTTGGCTATGTTAAAGATAATACAAACGGATCCGTTCATGACGGATGCAGACGGTTGTGTTATCTGAACAGATCCGTCCATGACTGATCTGCACAAAACGCGAATGTGAAAGTAGCCTAAGGCAAAGTTGGTGGGACTTGGGCCTATGTACAACTAAGGGAGAGTTCACATCACCGTGGTTTGTCCGTTTTTCTGATCCGTCAGAAGGGACGAAAAAAACCGCATCCTGTAAAAAAAAAAAATAATAATAATCCTTTGCTTCAGTTATGAACATTTGCCATCTGTTTGAGCAATTTCTGTCTGAGATCCTGCATGCAATATTTTAGTTTTTTGTGTGTAAAAAAATCTCAAACGGAAATTGCTCAATTGGATGCCAAACTAGTGCACAGGATCCTTTTTTTTTTTTTTTTTTATAGGATCCTGTTTTTTGGAATTTATTTTCTGTTGTTTTGACAGATTAGAAGAACGAAAAAAATAAGAGATGTGAACTCTCCCCAACACTTAACTCCACGATCCACCATAATATTGCTGGTTTGCTTTTCGATCTTGTATTTGCTTGTAGTTTATAAGCATGTCCTTGAAAATCAGCCCTTCATCCATTAACTTTCTGGTGAGGTTGTGGTTCTAGACAGAAGCCAGTCTGAACAGAAAGAGCTGAAATGTGCACGCAGTGGAAAACCTTGCTTGGCTCAACCGAGCATGTGCGGTATGCAGGGGTTCAGCTAAAGGCTCATGGGCCCTGGTGCAAGACTTCAGCTTGGGCCCCCTACTTTGTGGCAAGGGACAGGGAAACACATAGCCTTCGTGCCACCTGAGGCAAAAATTGAAACAGCACCCCCCCTCAATCCAAATTCTTGACCTAACCCCTTCCCTTCAGCCAGAGGTGTAACTTGACCAGCATGTACTTTCTATAATACCAGTGTCCTCTTATATGGCACAAGGGTCTTTGGGCCCCTCAGGCTCCTGGGCCCGGTAGCGACTGCTACCTCTGCACCCCCTATAGCTACGCCTCTGGCGGTATGTGTTTTCAATGGGAAGAGGGGGACAAGCACCGCTGGAGAAATTTGGTGCTTATCTCATAGGAGAACAAAGGATAGGGCAAGAAAATGTTATTCACCTGATCCTTCTATACCGTTATAAATGATGTCAGGAGATCCCCATACTAAGGTCCTGCCAAGAACAGCTGGGCATGCTCTCAATCAACTTCTGGGCCAATTCCTGACTGATAGCAACCCATTCTTTCATAATTACTTCTTGGAGTTTGTCAGAATTAGTGGGCTTTTGTTTGTCCACCCGCCTCTTGAGGATTGACCACAAGTTCTCAATGGGATTAAGATCTGGGGAGTTTCCAGGCCATGGACCCAAAATGTCAATGTTTTGGTTCCCGAGCCACTTAGTTATCACTTTTGCCTTATGGCACGGTGCTCCATCGTGCTGGAAAATGCATTGTTCTTCACCAAACTGTTGTTGGATTGTTAGAAGAAGTTGCTGTTGGAGGGTGTTTTGGTACCATTCTTTGTTCATGGCTCTGTTTTTGGGCAAAATTGTGAGTGAGCCCACTCCCTTGGATGAGAAGCAACCCCACACATGAATGGTCTCAGGATGCTTTACTGTTGGCATGACACAGGACTGATGGTAGCGCTCACCTTTTCTTCTCTGGACAAGCCTTTTTCCAGATGCCCCAAACAATCGGAAAGAGGCTTCATCGGAGAATATGACTTTGCCCCAGTCCTCAGCAGTCCATTCACCATACTTTCTGCAGAAGATCAATCTGTCCCTGATGTTTTTTTTCGAGAGAAGTGGCTTCTTTGCTGGCCTTCTTGACAACAGGCCATCTTCCAAAAGTCTTCGCCTCACTGTGCGTGCAGATGTGCTCACACCTGCCTGCTGCCATTCCTGAGCAAGCTCTGCACTGGTGGCACTCCAATCCCGCAGCTGAATCCTCTTTAGGAGACGATCCTGGCGCTTGCTGGACTTTCTTGGACGCCCTGAAGCCTTCTTAACAAGAATTGAACCTCTTTCTTTGAAGTTCTTGATTATCCTATAAATTATTGATTGAGGTGCAATCTTAGTAGCCACAATATCCTTGCCTGTGAAGCCATTTTTATGCAACGCAATGATGGCTGCACGCGTTTCTTTGCAGGTCACCATGGTTAACAATGGAAGAACAATGATTTCAAGCATCACCCTCCTTTTAACATGTCAAGTCTGCCATTTTAACCCAATCAGCCTGACATAATGATCGCCAGCCTTGTGCTCGTCAACATTCTCACCTGAGTTAACAAGACGATTACTGAAATGATCTCAGCAGGTCCTTTAATGACAGCAATGAAATGCAGCGGAAAGGTTTTTTTTTGGATTAAGTTCATTTTCATGGCAAAGAAGGACTATGCAATTCATCTGATCACTCTTCATAACATTCTGGAGTATATGCAAATTGCTATTATAAAAACTTAAGCAGCAACTTTTACAATATTTATGTAATTCTCAAAACTTTTGGCCACGACTGTATATACAATGATGGAAACGACAGGGACTTTAATAAAAAAAATAAAAAAAAATCTTTGCACCCACTATTGTGAGCCAGGCTGTTACTGACAGCTTGCTCTCTGCTGCTGCAGTTGCACAATCTGTGGGCAGAATTAAATGCATACTGCCCAGATGTATATAATGAATGGGGGCCCCACAACTAGTTAAAGGGGTTATCCAGGTAAATATAATAACCTATCCTCAAGATAGGCCATCATTATCACACCCGCGGGGGTCTGAGTCCCGCAACCTTCAACGATCAGCTGTTTCAGGGAGCTGCCGTGCTCACCGGAGTTCTCATGAGCGCATCCGGCTCCCGACAGCTCTTCAATTCAACCAACAATAAGCATGTAGGGGTGGTTTTTGTTGTTGGAAAATTTGAACGAATGAACAAGATGCTTTATAAATGTGTCACAGAGCTCGTACACCAGAAATCTGGCATATTTTTATTAGTAAATCTGCCCCAATGTCTTCATTATTTATGGTGGGAAAACCCAATTTAGAGTTTAGAGTTTGCTCATCTAAGAAGTATTTTTACACCAAAGCAATATTTATAGAGTCACCACCTTATGTTAAAAAGCCCTTGCAACTTCAAAGTTTCGTTATTGGTTTTAAAGAACAGATTAAAGTTCAAGGTTTTTTTGTAACCCACATCATACTATGCAGGTTTAATAGATACAAATTGCTTTATGTAGTCTTGCTGCTCTTAGGACTAAATGCATTATTGGTTGATTTGTCGATAAAGCAAGGTTGTGCTCAGCCCTGACCTTTATGGACGTTCCTCAGTGAAAGCGTTCTTTAATGAATTACCGCAGTAAAAAGACAAATTGCTGTTGTATGAAGTTTTAATTAGGACTTTTAAATGGAGAAATGTAAAATGTCAGAGGAAATAATTTGTTGTGTCGAGAAGAGAATAATGTTCACAAGCTAGGCTGTAATCTTCAATGAGCATTCGAAGCTCAAAACCAGTGGGCATCGACAGCGGGAACAAAGGATACAGGGTGAAGGTGAGAGTGCGTGTGTGAACTCGGCAGAGAAGTGCGTGACGTATTACTGCCATGGCAAAATCACGTAAATATGGTTCTAAGTAATGTAGAAAAAGAACATTAAGATTATTCTAGAAATTGTTCTTACATTGATATAGAAAGCAGAAAGGCCTCTATAAGAATAGTGTCTAGTACCTATTAAATGCAAAGAAGAAGGGGGTCAGTCAGCACATCCCCAATGCGCAGGTGCACGTCGCCATGGCTGAAAGCACAAAAGCAAAAACAAACAATGCAACAGCTCTCTGCAAGCGCAAATAATATGCAATAATGCCATAATCATTAATGAAAATATACTGGTGCAAATTCTACGCTCATTTTATAAATATGAGATTATTGGCAAACACAGTTTGTACAAAATTATTTGTGCCTGTCCGCCAGCGTCATAGCAATCTCTTTAGGACAGGAACCTGCACTAAATACTACCTATTTTGGCGCCATCTTGGCCACCATAAAATACAGGTATTCACCAGATGTGTTGAATCACAGGATATTTTTATAAAGCAGGTCGTTACGGACACTGCGATACCTAATATGTGCATTTTTTTTAAATTTTATTTTGCACAATAAAAGAATTTTGGGAAAAAAATCATGTTTTTGTGTCTCCATTTTCTGAAAGCCATATTTTTATTTATTTATTTATTAGGTAGAGTCTCATTTTGTTGCGGGATGAGATGGTTTGATACAATATTGGGGCACATATGACTTTTTGATTGCTTGGTATTACACTTTTTTTTAATGTAAGATGATTTAAAAAAAATGGCGTTTTGGCACAGTTATTTGTAAAAAAAAAATTACGGCGTTCACCATGCCGGAAAAGTAACGCAGTTCTTTTATAGATCAGATCGATACGGACATGGCGATACCAAACATATTTTAGTGTTTTTTATTTTTTACATTTTTAACCAATTACAGGGAGTGCAGAATTATTAGGCAAGTTGTATTTTTGAGGATTAATTTTATTATTGAACAACAACCATGTTCTCAATGAACCCAAAAAACTCATTAATATCAAAGCTGAATATTTTTGGAAGTAGTTTTTAGTTTGTTTTTAGTTTTAGCTATTTTAGGGGGATATCTGTGTGTGCAGGTGACTATTACTGTGCATAATTATTAGGCAACTTAACAAAAAACAAATATATACCCATTTCAATTATTTATTTTTACCAGTGAAACCAATATAACATCTCAACATTCACAAATATACATTTCTGACATTCAAAAACAAAACAAAAACAAATCAGTGACCAATATAGCCACCTTTCTTTGCAAGGACACTCAAAAGCCTGCCATCCATGGATTCTGTCAGTGTTTTGATCTGTTCACCATCAACATTGCGTGCAGCAGCAACCACAGCCTCCCAGACACTGTTCAGAGAGGTGTACTGTTTTCCCTCCTTGTAAATCTCACATTTGATGATGGACCACAGGTTCTCAATGGGGTTCAGATCAGGTGAACAAGGAGGCCATGTCATTAGATTTTCTTCTTTTATACCCTTTCTTGCCAGCCACGCTGTGGAGTACTTGGACGCGTGTGATGGAGCATTGTCCTGCATGAAAATCATGTTTTTCTTGAAGGATGCAGACTTCTTCCTGTACCACTGCTTGAAGAAGGTGTCTTCCAGAAACTGGCAGTAGGACTGGGAGTTGAGCTTGACTCCATCCTCAACCCGAAAAGGCCCCACAAGCTCATCTTTGATGATACCAGCCCAAACCAGTACTCCACCTCCACCTTGCTGGCGTCTGAGTCGGACTGGAGCTCTCTGCCCTTTACCAATCCAGCCACGGGCCCATCCATCTGGCCCATCAAGACTCACTCTCATTTCATCAGTCCATAAAACCTTAGAAAAATCAGTCTTGAGATATTTCTTGGCCCAGTCTTGACGTTTCAGCTTGTGTGTCTTGTTCAGTGGTGGTCGTCTTTCAGCCTTTCTTACCTTGGCCATGTCTCTGAGTATTGCACACCTTGTGCTTTTGGGCACTCCAGTGATGTTGCAGCTCTGAAATATGGCCAAACTGGTGGCAAGTGGCATCTTGGCAGCTGCACGCTTGACTTTTCTCAGTTCATGGGCAGTTATTTTGCGCCTTGGTTTTTCCACACACTTCTTGCGACCCTGTTGACTATTTTGAATGAAACGCTTGATTGTTCGATGATCACGCTTCAGAAGCTTTGCAATTTTAAGAGTGCTGCATCCCTCTGCAAGATATCTCACTATTTTTGACTTTTCTGAGCCTGTCAAGTCCTTCTTTTGACCCATTTTGCCAAAGGAAAGGAAGTTGCCTAATAATTATGCACACCTGATATAGGGTGTTGATGTCATTAGACCACACCCCTTCTCATTACAGAGATGCACATCACCTAATATGCTTAATTGGTAGTAGGCTTTCGAGCCTATACAGCTTGGAGTAAGACAACATGCATAAAGAGGATGATGTGGTCAAAATACTCATTTGCCTAATAATTCTGCACGTAGTGTATATGTGTGGATATAGGAATTTTTATTTATTTATTATTTTGTCCCAGACCCACTTGGTTCTTGAAGATCCAGTGGGTCTGATGGCTTTACAGTATGCTGTATAGTGTACTGCAGTGTATTTACATTAGCCTGATCAGGCTCCTGGGGGTTAGCGCTTCAAGCGGTGGTCTGCCGCACATGGTGCAGTGAGGGGACGATCGATCTGGCGGAGAGCCAGCAGCAGCACCACACACAACAATGAAAAGTTACTGCTCCCGGCTCCACAAAGTACAGGGAGGGGGGCATTTGGTTTGTGTTCTGTCCAGCAGCGTTGGGAGGGGGTTTACCCTTCAAGCATCAGGCCGCTGCCATGGCAGAATAGCGGCCCGATGGTTAGCCCCTTCCATATAGTGGTCCCTAAGGACCATGGCATGGAAGGAGTTATATCTGCTGTTTCAAGCAGGGCGTCACTGACACTCTGCACTGTCGGCCATCCTGTTGAGTGAGGGGTGGAGGGAGAGAGACAGTGCGCGCTCCCGTGTGGAGACAGGAGGAGTTGCAGAAAATCTGTCAGATGACAGACTCTCAGTAAATGCATAGGCAGCACAGCAGGCTGTAGAACAAAAACGAAAAAAGATAAATAAATACAACCAATTGGAGAAATGATTTTCTCCACGTAATAAATTAATTAGTGTAAAATTATTTTTTTAACAAAGGTGTCCATATCTTTTAATGTCAAGTGACAGTATTCCTGCATTACAGTGAAAGGGGCTATTCAGCAGTTCCCTGCTTCACTTGCTTTATCGATCAATAAGAATTCCTGCAGTGAAACCCCCATTGATAAAGAAATGATGGCTCACTGCTGCTTAGTATGATGGGAGACCACAAACGGTGGTCATGACTATTTTCTGTTGTACACTGTTTGATTTTATGGTTATGACCACCCTGTAATCCAGCAGTGGTGGCCGTGCTTGCCCACTGTAGGAAAATACTGTCTCTCTGGTGGCCAGGACTGCAGGTGTGTGCATAGGCACGGATGCCCAGTAGCTTCCATCCAGACCACCTCATATCTGTACCGCAGCGGCAGCCATAATCCCTTGAAACAAGCGGTGTATAATGCAATGGAAGAATGAATCCAGCTAGCAAAGGAAGCAATATGGACAATACATTAGTAAGTGCTTTGTGTTAACTTGGTCTACATGACCATTTGCTTAAGTGTGACAACCCCCTGTAACTCCTTGATATGATGTTGAATTCACAAACTGTTACAAAAAAACGTATATTAATGTAATATACACACCAGACCAATACTAATCAGGCAGGTATTCATACCTCCAACTCATAATGTCCTCCTCATTGCTGAGTTACATCTGCCTCAGCAAATCATGTATGTTGCAGGTGTTGTGTGATATGACAGTATTATATTGTATTCCTTAAGTTTTTTGGACAAAGAGCATAATATGACCTTATATACTTTAGTGTAGGGTTTTTTAGAAGTGCTTGTTAGTTGTTCTATACAATGTCTAGAATGATTATATAGTAGGGCTATGGTTAGGGTTAGTTTTGAAAAAGTGTAAAATTAGTGGATTATATTTAAAGGTAAAAGGGTTTTCCAAGAGTTCGATATTGAGAGCTTATCCTCAAGATAGGTCATCAGTATCTGATCAATTCAGACAATAAAAAGATAGAGTCTCTGAAAAATATACTAGTCTCCTCTAGCGCTGCAAATCCAAAGACAATGTGGGAAAAGTCTATTACTTGACGAAAATGTATAGAAAAAGACTGCGCTGCAAGAGGAAAATCTTCTCTATGTATAAAGTTCGTATTTTGAATCTTCAACTAGTAGGATCACATGCCACCTCACGGTCCAACATTAGTGTGCAAACCTGTAGATGATGAGAAAACGCACTATGGTGTAGCAGGTTCCAAGTATCTAACGCTCCATGTGAACAGGTTATACTCACAGGATTCCTGGTAAGTGAAGGCGTGTAGAAATCTCGATGGTATCAAGGTAGAACTCAGCAGAGTTCTACCTTGATACCATCGAGATTTCTACACGCCTTCACTTACCAGGAATCCTGTGAGTATAACCTGTTCACATGGAGCGTTAGATACTTGGAACCTGCTACACCATAGTGCGTTTTCTCATCATCTACAGGTTTGCACTCTAATGTTGGACCGTGAGGTGGCATGTGATCCTACTAGTTGAAGATTCAAAATACGAACTTTATACATAGAGAAGATTTTCCTCTTGCAGCGCAGTCTTTTTCTATACAGTATCTGATCAATGATGGTCTGACTCCTCGTATTCTCAGTGATTAGCTGTTTGAACAGGCTGTAGTGCTTTGGGTGAACACTAAGGCCCCTTTTACACTGGCGAGTATTCTGCGCGGGTGCAATGCGTGAGGTGAACGCATTGCACCTGAATTGAATCCTGACCCATTCATTTCAATGGGGCTGTGCACATGAGCGGTGATTTTCACGCATCACTTGTGCGTTGCGAGAAAATCGCAGCATGTTCTATATTCTGCGTTTTTCACGCAACGCAGGTCCCATAGAAATGAATGGAGCTGCGTGAAAATTGCATAGCATCCGCAAGCAAGTGCGGATGCGGTGCGATTTTCACGGATTGTTGCTAAGGAGACGAGGGATGAGTGACCCGGGACCCCATTTACTTTATTATTTTCCATTATAACATGGTTAGAATGGAAAATAATAGAATTCTTTAATACAGAATGCAAAGTCAATTGAGGGTTAAAAAATAATAAAAACATAACTCACCCCATCCACTTGATCGCACAGCCAGGATCCTCTTCTTTGTTTTTCTTGAAGGACCTAGGTGACGTCAGCGCAGGGTCCTTCTATCTTCATTCAGCAGGACCTGCGCTGACGTTACCGCGCTCACCACGTGGTGTGCGCGATGACGTCAGCAAAGGTCCTTTCGCAGGACCTCCCGGCTGCGCGATCAAGGGGATGTGGTGAGTAATTTTTTTTAGTAATTTTTAACCCTCAAGGGACATTTTACTTAGCATTCTGTACTAAAGAATGCTATTATTTTCCCTTATAACCATGTTGTAATGGAAAATAATAAAATATACAGAACACCGAACCCAAACCCGAACTTCAGTTTTTTATCTTTATCACCCGTGTGCAAAACGCATTGCTTTAATGCGGAAAAAACGGAAGAACGCAACGATTTTCCCGGAACGCACACGCATCCTATCCGGCCCTCACTCGCGACGCCCGTGTGAAAGAGGCCTACCGCGTGATGTGAATGCATAGCACCCACACTGAATCCTGACCCATTCATTTCAATGGGTCTGTGTACATGAGCATTTTTTTTTTTCACACATCAGTTCTGCGTTGTGTGAAAAATGCAGCATGTTCTATATTCCGTGTTTTTCACGCAGCCCTGGCCACATAGAAGTAAATGGGGCTTCAGTGAAAAACGCATTGCATCCGGAAGCAGGTGCGGATGCAATGCGTTTTTCACTGGTGGTTGCGAGGAGATGTTGTTTGTAAACCTTCAGGTTTTTTATCATGCGCGTGAAAAACACATCAAAACGCATTGCACTTGCCGGAAAAAAACTGAACGCAATCGCAGACAAAACTGACTGAACTTTGTTGCAAAATGGTGCGAGTTTCACTGAACGCATCCGGACCTAATCTGTCACGCTCGTGTGAAAGAGGCCTAAGGCTTCTTCACAGCTTACCAAGCATAGCGACGTGCATTGTATAGTGGTCATTCTTGGTATTGTAGCCCAGGGCCATTTATTTGAATGGGAATGTACGGTAAATAGACCATGTGACCAATGAAAGTGGTTTCACTGGCCTAGGAAGAGTGCGGAAACCTCTTCAAACAGCTAATCGGAAGGGGTGCGGTGAGTCAGACCTCCACTGATGAGAGATTGATGACCTGTCCTGAGGATAGGCCACCAATATTGAACTCCCGGAAACCCTTTTAACTCTACTAAATGTTCTACTGCACACTACTAATTCTCTGTAATACATTAGTTTCATGTACTACCAGTTGCTGCGGCTTGGTCTTTTCATAATTTTGCCTAAATAAACTTTGTAATCTATAGAATGTCTATGAAATAAGAAGATGAATTGATTATATACACTGCCATCAAGTTTTAAGAATTCTGTACACCTATTGCATGTAACATACTCATTAAAAGGGTTATCCAGTAATTGATAATAATGACTTCTCGTCAGGACAGGAATAAAGCACAAAGAAGACGCTGGTCATAATCTTGCAAGTTTTTTATTCCCGATCAACACAGCAAACAGGCAACGTTTCGGCTTAACACAAGCCTTTCTCAAGCCATAATAAACATCACACAGTGTGAACTTGTGTCCCTCCTCCACAATGGGTTGTACCAATTATTACCAATAAAATACTTGTATATAGATTATAACAAACTAAAACCAATCTGTGTCTATATAAATAAATATTTTATCCTCTCCATACATAGAGCCCCTTCTTACATCTTCTCCCAGGCGTCATCCATATACATGCGAGTTGCAGCATGGCCGCCGCCGCATGTCTCCTCAGCGTGATCAACAATCCACTGCGCATTACCTTGTCGTACGTTTTATTCAACGGACTGCGCATGTCACGTCGTGTCTCTCTTCACGCAACTTTATTGATAGGGACAACAGAATACATTCACCTCCGTTCTAATTCTCCACCACCATATACACTCTTCTCTTTATAGGTGTCAAATACCAACACCCTACAATAAACCACAGCACCACTAAATCCTGTCCATAACATGGCTCCCGATTTGTGTGCTTTTTCCATATAAAGTAGGGGGAGATTGTAGACAACCACTATTGTCTCCATTATATCATGTCTCTATCCCACTATACATGCGCCCAGCATCGCCAGTCCTCAACTCACTGTAATCAAAAAACAAAAGAGAGGATAAGATAAACAATTAGTGAATATTCCCATTATATCACCCACAGCAGGGGTGTAGATAAGGGGGGGGGGGGGGGTTAGGGGGGTTCAAACCCCCCCCCAGAGTGTCTGTCCTCCTAACCTGACAGAGAACGGCCCGGGCGTGCCGCTGCCTGCAATAGCGGGGCGGGCAGTGTGGCACACAGAGAGGTGATGGAGGCTGCAGGGCGGGCAGCATAGGCGTGCGCAAGGGGTGTGCCTGGGCACACCCTAATCACACCCCTGTGCTCCGCCTCCTGCACTGCCGCCTGCCAGCCCCGCACTAGTGTCCGACCGGCGACCGCACAGATGGTAACTATGACACAAAGACACATACAGACAGTGTATTCAGTCCACCCCCACTGCTCCTGTGCTCCGCCTCTGTGACTCCGTCACGTAACGTCACTCACTCCGACGTCACGTGCCTGCTCCACCTTCATTAATAAAGTGGGAGGAGCATGCGCCTGAGGCGTGACGTAGTGAGTGACGTCACGTTACGCTGCCGCCGGCCGCCTAGTTTTAGTGTTTGAAGAGCGGGAGCCAGCCTGGAGCCTATTTGGAGTCCTGACAGTCCCAGTCCCAGTAAGTTAGTGATAGATTATTAGATAGTAGTAGTACATATACTTTGCACAAGTAGCTCACTTAGTCACTTACATAAGGAACGGCGGGTCAGTCTTAGAATAGGGACACTGTCAGGGACACTGTTATGGGGGGGGGGGGGATATCTGTGGATATGGATGATGACTCTTATAATTTGAGAAAGCTGAACACCCCCCCAGGAAAAAAAATTATCTACGGCCCTGACCCACAGTGCTTAAAATCTTTCTATTACTCAATATAGACTAAGGACAGGAGCACATAGGGCCCTAAAGGTGACTTACATTAAACTCTATATTCAGCCCCTTCGGTTGTAATGTTTCTAAAGTATATATCCATCTCAACTTTTTTTTCCGTTTCGTCCACCATGACGGCTTAACCTGGAGATTGACCCCTTGACCTCTGTAGGGTCAGGAACACAGAGTTTAAAAGGCCACCACCCACTCTCACCCTCAGTGTTTAATGTCCCTACGGGGGCACCTCACAGAGAGACCTCCTGTAGGAGGTGAACAATATCACCCTTTTTGTTTATTATTTTAAATACCTTTTTGGATTGTTTATCTCTTCCCTCTGCCCTCCGACGGCTCCGTCCAAAGCTGGGCAGAGGAAGACATATGGAGCTGTATCTCGTTCCTGTCCAGCAGGGGCCTGAATCTCTCCTCATGCGCAGGGTCCCCCTTCCCTCTAATGGGAAGCTGACCGCGCACCACAGAGTACACTGCACGCGGACCCCTGTGTGAAGCTGCAGCGCTGCGCTCTGTCTGGACCGGCAGGAGGCTGAGGGGGTGGAGCTAGGAGCTGGGGCGCACGCGCGCACGCGCGCACAATGATTACGTCAGGCGCTGCATCCAGCACTTAGAGGCGACAGTTTGAAAGAACTACTGCCGTTCCAGAGTGAGGTTCCTCGGCTACTCCAACTGTGAGTTTCCCTGTGGGGAGGAAAATGTGTATCATGATGTTATGCTAATTGTTAATAGTCCACTGATACCTGGTTGCTCCTCTTTTAGGGAGTAAAAGAGCCCAGAGTAAAGGCCAAGATCCCTAGATGTGCTACTTGTGGGAAAGAATTATCTGAAAATCACAAAAAGAAGCTCTGCCAAGCCTGCATTTACGAGCTTGTAAATAAGGAGCAACCGTTAAATCAATGATCCAGAGCGAGATAAAATCCTCGCTGGCCTCTCTCAGATCTGCCCCTCCTACTCAACCTGCGAAAAAATCGAAGGCGTCCGCTCCATCCTCCACTGAATCAGAGGACGTGGACGAGGATGCTTCCACCTCTAGACAGAACGCAGACGCACTGACAGAGGGAGAGCTAGTGGAAGATAGTAAAAAGTACTTATTTTCGTCTGAGGATATAGAGGAGTTATTGGGTGCCGTGAGGGCAACCATGGGCATTGAGGAGGTACAAAAACCTCAATCAGTCCAAGATGAAATGTTTGGGGCACTCAGAGCCAAAAAATCTAAAGTATTCCCAGTAAACGAAAACATAAAAGATATGATCATGGATGAATGGACTGACCCAGAGAGGAGATTGGGAGTCTCCAGAGAGTTCAAAAACAGATTGTTTGATCCAACCGATATAAAGATATTTAACGAAACACCAAAATCGACGTCCAGGTAGCTATGGTAGTCGAGAAAACCTCCCTTCCATTCGAGGACTCCTCTCAATTACAGGATCCGAGGGAAGGCAGATTCACTCCTGAAAAAATCTTGGGAAGCATCCATGTTCGGTATAAAAACGAACATAGCTACAACCTCCATAGCTAGGTCAATGTATTTTTGGCTTGGTGAACTGGAAAACCAGATTAAAAATAAGACCCTGAGAGTGAAATCCTAAATTCTATCCCTCTCCTCAAGTCGGCTACAGCATTTTTGGTTGATGCCTCAGCTGAATCCATGAGGTTCGCTGCCAAGGATGCTGCTGCTTTCAAATTCTGCAAGGAGGGCCCTGTGTATGAAATCTTGGGGAGGGGATAGAACGTCAAAAGCAAAATTATGTTCTATCGCCTTTTCAGGGGAATACGTTTTTGGTCTCGTACTGTATTCCATCCTCGAGAAAGCAGCAGACAAAAAGAAAGGATTCCCTGAGGAAAATAAAAAGAAGCCCTTTCGTTCCTTTAACACCCAATCCAGGTCCTATAGTGGAAAGGGAAAATGGGTAGGTGGAATTACCAAAAAGGGGGGAAAGGCAGAAGGTTTCTTCTCAACCCCCAAAACAAACAGTCTGACAAACAATGACGCCAGAGTGGGAGGAAGGT
Organism: Bufo bufo; assembly: GCF_905171765.1. Lineage (NCBI taxonomy): Eukaryota > Metazoa > Chordata > Amphibia > Anura > Bufonidae > Bufo > Bufo bufo. The sequence goes on along the minus strand of NC_053390.1, from coordinate 140,844,367 downwards.
TGAGGAAATTTCTATCCCACTGGGATATCTTAAAAAACGGTTAAATAGAGTTTTCCTCAGCCCCTCCAAATAAAATCCGGTTAACCTCCCACAGCCCAAATGTTCTGGGAAGGATTTGTCAGGGGGTCTTACAGTTAACAATCAGGGGTGGTGGTAAAAGTCCCCAGTTCAGAAGAAGGGGGAGGTTATTATTCAAACCTGTTTTTGGTTCAGAAACCAGACGTCTCATTCCGTACTATCATAAATCTAAAGGGGGTTAAACAGATCCATTGTATACAGAAAATTCTAAATGGAATCTATAACGACCATCACTCTTTAAATCAAAGAAGGAGAATACATGACGTCCATAGATTTGAAAAACTCTTATTATCACGTCCCCATACACGAAAACTATCAAAAGTACCTCAGGTTTGCACTGATAGACAGCACCGGAATGGTAAACCACTTCCAGTGCACTGCTCTACCCTTCGGAATTTCTTCTGCCCCAAGGGTTTTTCCCAAAGCTAGTAGTGGAAATGATCTCTCCTCTCAGATCAGAGGGAATAAAAATCTTTCCGTACCTAGACGACTTCCTCATTCTGGGAAACTCAGAGTCAGAGGCGTCCAGTCACACCAGTTACCTAATTCACAGATTTTAAGAGTTGGGTTGGATAATAAATCAGAAAAAAATCTTGTCTGGTCCCATCCACCAAGATTAAATTCCTGGGAGTACTTCTAGATTCGGTAACTCAGACGACCTCTCTTCTTCAAGAAAAACTAATAGCCTTCAGAGAAAAAACTAAAAAATTTCAGGGCCAAGCCCAGTGCTCCATACACAATGCCATGAGTCAATTAGGAATGATGAAAGCGGTACAGGATGGGGGGGGGGGGGCGAGGGTAGGCTCCTCAAACTACCAAGGCAGATGGTCAGACGACAAAAATAAAATCATTAAACTACCGAGAGCTAAGAGCGATCTGGGAGACGCTAAAAGCATCCCAGAAAGTGGTACTCGGAAAACACCTGAAGATACTTTTCGACAACGTCACAGCAGTAGCATACTTAAAGCACCAGGGAGGCACGAGATCTCCAAGCCTAAAAGACCTGGCGGAGAAGATATTCTTTTGGGCAGAAAAGAATGTATTCTCCATCACAGCAATCCATCTAAAAGGTACATAAAATTTACAAGCAGACTTCCTCAGCAGGAAGACCATAGACCAGTGATGGCTAACCTTGGCACTCCAGTTGTGGTAAAACTACAACTCCCAAGATGCCCACCTTGCTTGGCTGCTCTCAGAACTCTGTAGAAATAAATGGAGCATGCTGGGAGTCGTAGTTTCACCACAGCTGGAGTGCCAAGGTTAGCCATCACTGCCATAGACCCTGGGGAATGGTCCCCAAGTCCAGAGGTGTTCCGACAGATCTCCAGAAGGTGGGGAACCCCTGAAATAGACCTCTTCGCATCAAGAAAAAACGCAAAGGTAGGACTCTTTTGCTCCCTAAACCCCAGGGAAAGGCCTTGGGCGGTGGACGCCTTCTCGATCAGGTGGACCTGGGATCTCGCCTATGCTTTTCTTCCTTGGGCGTTAATTCCCAGAGTACTACAAAAGATAAGGTCCGACCCAGTAACAGTGATCCTAGTGGTCCCATACTGGACAAAAAGAAACTGGTTTCCGATCTTAAAGGAATTAGCGCTGGAGGAACCATGGAGAATTCCCCTCCAGGAGGACATTCTATCGCAGGGTGCGATCCTCCATTAGAATCCGGGCCTGTTCAAATTGTCGACATGGATCCTGAGCGCGAAGTATTAAAAAGCAAGGGTCTTTCCGAAAGTGTTATCAATACCCTCAAATCCAGCAGGAAAAAGGTCACCTCCGCGGTATATCTTTAAATCTGGAGAAAATACTGCAGCTGGCTTGGTCAGAACCCTCCAGTAATTTCTCCCCCAAGCATCGTAAAGATTCTTGATATTCTCCAGAAGGGGCTGGATTTGTGTCTGAGACCCAGTACAGATCTGTGCCTTAGGGGCATGCTATGATACAGACCTGGCCAGCCATAGATGTGTAAGAAGATTTGTAAGAGCCGCCTCGAGATTTAGACCATTTATAACCCCAAGGACCCCTCAGTGGGACTTAAACCGGGTCTTGAAAGGATTAATGAAACCGCCCTTTTCCCCTGTGCAGGACATTTCAGTCAAGCACCTGACGCTCAAGGCTGCCTTCCTAATAGCCATAACATCAGGAACCCTATCTTTCTATATTTTCCGATTAAATAGTGTTGAGGTTGGATGCAGGGTTTCATTCCAAAAGTCGTTTCAGACTTTCATAGAGACCAGGGGATTGTCCTTCTGTCATTCCCTAAAGATGTGACGAGTACATCTGAGTATCAATACCAACTCCTGGATGTCCGAGATACTGTCTTACAATACCTAGAGGCAACAAAAGAATTCAGGAAAGAGAATAATCTTCTCGTTCAGTTTGCTGGTCCAAACAAAGGGAAGAAGGCATCCAAGGCCTCCAGTGGGCGCTGGATCAAATCCACCATATATCCTGCTGCTACCAGACGGCAGGTCTTAATAGTCCTACAGATATAAGGGCCAATTCCACACGAGCTGTGGCCTCCTCATGGGCAGAAAAAGGAGGTGTTTCCTTAGATAAAATCTGGTAATTCTGTTTCCTTGAGTCCACCATGATGGCTAGTATATTGCCCCCCCCCCCCCTGAGAATTTAAGGAGGGGTTCGATCATGAATTAATACTCAAAAAAAATAAATATTGGAATTGGTAGCTTCATCATCTTCTTTCTGATCGTACTTTTATGTTTGTTGATTCTCTCTCTAGCCTCCATAGTTGTCTCTCCTATATAGACCAGACTACAAGGACATTGTATCATATACACCACATAGTCTGATCTACATGTGTATCTTTCTTTAATCCAGTAAATCTCTCCATTATACGGATGGGCAAATGTATCACCTTTCAACATGTTCCCACAATTACAGCATCCCAAGCATGGAAAATTTTCTTTTTTAGGCGTCATAAGGAACATCTGTCCATCCTTTCTCAGAGGCCCAATATCTGATTGTCTGTCTTTCAAATTTCTATTCTGTCTATAGGACATCAAGGGCTTCTCTTTAAATTCCTTAACCCCCGGACAACCTTTCTCCAACACAACCCAATCCTGTCTCAGAATTTGCACTCATTTGGGGCTCAATCCACCAAATGTGGAAACGAAAGGTATGCGCATCCCCTTATCTATCTTTTTCTTTTCCTTGTCTCTACCTTCCTTCTCACTCAACATTATATGTGTGCCAAGCCTACGCAGGAGGCCATCCGGATAGCCTCACTGCAGAAACCTGGCACACATCTACTCTATTCTAATTTGCAATTGCTTTTTATATGCTACATTACATCTAACCCTCAGAAGTTGACTCCAAGGTAGAGAGTCTAACATATGTTTTGGGTGGTTACTCCAATAGTATAACATATTGTTTCTGTCAGTTGGCTTCATGAAAATATCTGTCTTAATCGCATCTCCTTCCACATATACACATACATCCAGAAATTGAATTGACTGTTGTGACTTAGTCATGGTAAAGGACAAACCGTCCACACAATGATTTAAATAATCATAAAACTCAATCAAACTAAGCTCATCTCCTTTCCATATCATAAAGATATCGACGATGTAGCGCCACCAACTCAGGATGTGCTCACTGAAGTTAGACCCGTACACATACCGATCCTCGAACCGCCCCATAAAGATATTGGCATAAGTTGGGGCCACGTTCAAACCCATCGCCGTGCCCCTCCTTTACCAATAGAGGTCTTCCCCAAAAAGGAAATAATTTTCCATGTTTGGGATGCTGTAATTGTGGGAACATGTTGAAAGGTACATTTGCCCATTCGTATTATGGAGAGATTTACAGGATTAAAGAAAGATACACATGTAGATCAGACTATGTGGGGTATATTATACCATGTCCTTGTAGTCTGGTCTATATAGGAGAGACAACTATGCAGGCTAGAGAGAGAATCAACAAACCTAAAAGTACGATCAGAAAGGAGATGATGGAGCTACCAATTCCAAAACATTTTAAAGAAAAATGACATTCTATTAACCAGTTGAGGTTCAGGATTATTGACTCTGTGCCTCCACTTCGAAGAGGTGAAGACAGATAGGGCCTTCTCCGGAAAAAAGAGTTGAGATGGATATATACTTTAGAAACATTACAACCGAAGGGGCTGAATATAGAGTTTAATGTAAGTCACCTTTAGGGCCCTATGTGCTCCTGACCTTTGTCTATATTGAGTAATAGAAAGATTTTAAGCACTGTAGGTGATATAATGGGAATATTCACTAATTGTTTATCTTATCCTCTCTTTTGTTTACTCTACAGTGAGTTGAGGACTGGCAATGCTGGGCGCATGTCTCCATAGCGAAGAATAGTGGGATAGAGACATGATATAATGGAGACAATAGTGGTTGTCTACGATCTCCCCCTTCTTTATATGGAAAAAGCACACAAATTGGGAGCCATGTTATGGACGGGATTTAGTGGTGCTGTGGTTTATTGTAGGGTGTCGGTATTTGACACCTATAAAGAGAAGAGTGTATATGGTGGTGGAGAATAAGAACGGAGGTTAATGTATCCTGTTGTTTCTATCAATAAAGTTGCGTGAAGAGAGACGCGACGTGACATGCGCAGTCCGGTGAATAAAACTTACGACACGTAGGACAAGGTAATGCCCAGTGGATTGTTGATCATGCTTAGAAGGCATGTGGCGGCGGCCATGCTGCAACTCACATGTATATGGATGACGCCTTGGAGCAGATGTAAGAAGGGGCTCTATGTATGGGGACGATAAAATATTCATTTATATAGACACAGGTGATTGGTTTTAGTTTGTTATAATCTATATACAAGTATTTTATTGGTAATAATTGGTACAACCCATTTTGGAGGAGGTACACAAGTTCACACTGTGTGATGTTTATTATGGCTTGAGAAAGGCTTGTGTTAAGCCGAAACGTTGCCTGTTTGCTGTGTTGATCGGGAATAAAAAAAACTTGCACAAAGAAAATGCTGGTAATAATCTTGCTTTATTCCTATTACTTTAAGTGGAAAGGAGTTTAACCGCTGGTGACCATGACTCTTCCAGAAGGTGGGAAGTTGGTGCTGTCCTTGACACAAAACTTTCCTGGTTATCGTCAGGACAGGTCATCATTCTCACATCGGCGGGGGTTCGAGTCCCGCTGTTCTCATTGGAGCTCTGGTGAGCACAGGAGTGCTATACATTGTATAGCGGCTGTGCTTGCTATTGCAGCTAAGCCTCAAACACTTTAGTGGGACTGAGCTGCACCTAGGGCACGTGACAGATGGATGCTGACATCACATGGCCAAGCCTCTTAGGATGATCAGGGGGGTCCTGGACGTCTGACCCTCCACCAATCTGATAATGATGACCTTTCCAAAGAATAAGTCATCAGTATACATTCCGGATAACCCAAATCATTGTACTGGATGTACTGCAATATTTTGTATGCAGCATATCCCTAGCCCTTGCCTTGGGCTGTTATGGCAGCATATTCTATTAGGGCAGCATATTCTAGATCTGTTTTAAAATCCATAACATATGGTCTCATTGGCATGTACAGATCTAATTTAATGTAAAACTCTGGTTATGGGATTGGGAGGTAGATGAAAAGCCAGCTTCTGGCCAATGAACGGGAGTTCTCTCAACAAGTGTAACGTACCTGGATGCTGACTTTCCGAAGAAGGTGTTGGTATTAACCGTATGACCACCGACCAGCACAGACATGAGCCACTTGAAAAAACAGCCTAGTGACAGTGCCAGTAGTATTTTCTGTGCAGCGTGTTATTTGGTGGTCATGTTGTCAAGACCAATCCAGGCTTTGACTGTGGCCTAATAGAGGGGGATCTCTGAAATGGCAGCATTGAATCAAGTAATACTTTTCTGGATGTTTCTGTTTAATCACTAGAATTTAATTTGAAATGATTTTTTTAAAACTTTCTAGGCACAGAATTTGCAAAAAAAAATTGTGAATGCTTCTTATATGTAACCAAATCCTATGCAGTTGTCCCTCAAGTTACAATATAAATTGGTTCCAGGACAACCATTGTATGTTGAAACCATTGTAACCTGAGTAATCGGTTCCAAAGCCCCAAAATGTCATCCAACATAAGAGAAAATGAAGATTTAAAGGGGTTGTCCGGGTTCAGAGCTTAACCCGGACATACCCATATTTTCACCCAGGCAGCCCCCCTGATAAGAGCATCGGAGCATTTTATGCTCCGATGCTCTCCTTTGCCCCGCGTTGAATTGTGCAGGGCAAAGGCATTTTCAGGAGATCCGGTGACGTACCGGGCTCTCATTAGGGCCGCCAGGCGGAGGCTTCCGCCTAGCATTGAGCCTGGTGACCTCAACGCCACTGATGGGCGGGCTTTAGTGCTGCCCTAGCCTGTAAAACGGCTAGGGCAGCGCTAAAGCTGACCCATCAGAGCCGGTGACGTCACCGAAGACACTGCTGGGCGGAAGCTTCTGCCCAGCAGTCTATTATTGTAAATAAAAAGCCCTCACCCTGCGTGATCCAGCATGACATGCTCTGATGCTAACATGAGGGGGGCTGACTGGGTGAAAATATGGGTATGTCTGGGTTCAAATCTGAACCTGGACAACCCGTTTAAAAAAAATAAACCGATAACTAAGACAGATAAAACAAGTCCTTGCATATTAAAATCATAAATAGCTGATAACTAGCAACTAATCCAGCCGTTTTACCAGAGAAGTGGCCTTGATTGGTTGGATCTCAGTCTGACACATTGTATGTTAAGTCTAGTTTAAAATTACGATGGGTCAGAAAAGACCATTATATGCTGAAAATATTGTATCCTGAGGGATCACTTTTACCGAATTACATATTCCATCGTCATCTTGTGGATATATTCGTATATACATTTATTTCTGTGCCCCTTTGCCTTTCAGATAGATGCTACCGAAAATGAACCCAAGAGTTTTATTTTTATGAGCAAGGATGCAATGACAAATCCAGACAAAATGCTGGTCTTAATCCATGGCAGCGGAGTGGTCAGGGCAGGACAGTGGGCAAGAAGACTTATAATAAATGAGGATCTGAACAGCGGAACACAAATACCTTACATCAAGAGAGCTATGGAAGTAAGTGCCTGTTCCATCTCCTGCTGCTAAAACGCTATTGTAAATGAAGGCAATGTAGTCATTTCCATTTTTCTTTTCTTTTAGTAAATGTATGGTTTGGTATCAATAGACTTTGTTCCAAGTTTACGCTGATGATAAATGAAGTAGAAGGAAAACTGAGGCTGTTATCTGAAAGAACGTATTTTGTCAGCGTACAGGGAAGCATCAATATTAAGCTCAAAGCCGCTTTCTAGTTAATTGCCTCAAAAGTCTCTATGAAGATGTGTTCCTGGGAGCTCTATTAAAACATTATCGGTTTATTTCACAATTTTGTGTCTTACTCTGTTTTATGTTTCTAAAGTATTTATTGGATTTTAAGTGTAACAGGTGGCAACTTTCTGCCAAAAGAAAACCTTTGCGGGGGTAGATATGTGCAAATGTATACAATATAGAAGAGTAATGTATAAAATATAGAAGAATAATGTATACAATACAATATAGTATTGTAAAAATAATATTGCTTAATAATAACACAAAAATCTTCTATAGAAGCTTATACAAGAGCATGAAGAACCAGAATAGTATTAAAGTTGTACAGTAGTTTAAAGAGGACCTTTCACCGCTCCTGACATTCCTGTTTTAATAACTATATGCATTCCCCATGTAATGACAATTCTGGAACATCTATTCTTATGGCTCTATGTTGTGCATTTCCTGTATTATTTCTACTAGAAGTTATGACTGAATTGCTAGCAGTCTGCAGTAAGGGTACAGAGGGGAGGTAACCAATTGGGGGTATGTTTCCATGCATTCGACTGACAATGTTTTACTTTATTTTATAGTAGATTTGTCATATTGTTCCTTCCAGTAAATTAAATGGAAAGCACAGAAGACTTTTTGTTCCCAGCTACAAGTATGGGTGTAGGTTGTTGTGCAAGTGTCCCTGTGGCAGTGTAGGAGTCCCATCACTTTGTGTACCATGTGTGTAACATTCAAAAAACCAATGGACAAGAGAGCTTATGATGTTGGAGTCCATTTAAATGGGCAGATTGTTGGGCCAGTTGTCATGAACCTACAGGTGATCATTCCTGAAAGTTGACCCATGTAAGTAAGCCGCCAATCTCCAGAAAAAATTAACCAATAGCTTTCTTGTAAGGTGATGCAAGAGTTTTTGTGGCACATAAAACCATCATTTGTCTGTAGCACATCGCCCAGCGTAAACAGGGAGGTCTGGCAGACAAACATTGAATCTGTATGGGGAGGAATGATCGTAGTAACAGTCATTCATCCCCATATATAGGAGATTCCTGCATGTAAGTGCAGCTGAATGAGCAGGCAATGATCAAGAAAGGTTTGTTCTCAATCATTACCCTTTTGTATTGGCTTATTTAAAGGGGTTTTCCAAGAGTTATTTTTTATTTTTTTATTTTTTTATTTTTTTTACTGATGATCTATCCTTTGGTGGTGGGGGGCAAGTGGCAGGGGGGGGTCTGGGAATCTGAAAGATGGAACAAAGAAAGTTTAGATAAAAGTTATTTTTGTTTTTTCTAACTAACTTTTCCCTTCTGTCCCTGCCTAAAGGTGCCTCTCCCTCACTGACCCTAACCTACCTGGAGGGCGATGGGTGCAGGAGGGTGATGGATGCCGATTAGGGGGACTCAGGAGCTGGTGCTGGACGGTGCTGCAGGGTGCTCGTGCAGAACAGGAAGAGGAGGGGAGAGAGGAGTGCAGGAAGTTTGAATCTCGCGCCTCTCTCCCCTGCACCAATCAGCACCCTGGACAGCAGCATTCAGCACCAGGGCCAGCACCGCCTCTCCAAATCTTCGTACTGCGATTGGTGGTGTATAATCACGCCACCGATCGCAGTATTTTTCCGGTTGATCGGGTCTGAATTGACCTGTGGTTTTCTGCGATCGCCGATACGGGGGGTGACCCCCCCCCCCGCGTTGTTACAGGATGCCGGCTAAATGATTTCAGCCGGCATCCCGTTCCGATTAACTCCCGCGGCGCCGGAATAGCGATTTAAAGTTAGGACGTACCGGTACGCACTGCGTCCTTAAGGGGTTAAAGAGCTCTGATGAATTTAGGAGAGCAAGGAGACCTGCTTCAATTTAGAAACGGGCACACATCATTCTTTATAAGTTTTTATAGAATGGCAAGTATACATTCTTATATAAGGCTACCTTCACACTAGCGTTCGGGGCTCCGCTTGTGAGCTCCGTTTGAAGGCTCTCACAAGCGGCCCCGAACGGATCCGTACTGCCCTAATGCATTCTGAGTGGATGCGGATACGCTCAGAATGCATCAGTCTGGCAGCGTTCAGCCTCCGCTCCGCTCAGCAGGCGGACACCCGAACGCTGTTTGCAAGCGGATCCGTCCAGACTTACAATGTAAGTCAATGGGGACGGATCCGTTTGAATTTGACACTATATGGCTCAATTTTCAAACGGATCCGTCCACCATTGACTTTCAATGTAAAGTCTGGACGGATCCGTCTGAACAACTTTCAGACTTAGAATTTTTTCTAAACTATAATGCAGACGGATCCGTTCTGAACGGATCCAAACGTCTGCATTATAGGAGCGGATCCGTCTGTGCAGACACCAGACGGACCCGCTCTGAACGCTAGTGTGAAAGTAGCCTCAACTGTATTATCTTTTTGTGGATTCCTGCAAGATTTGGCCTTTCTGGAAGCTTCAAGAAACTTTTTGATGGAAACTCTATGCTGACACTTAACAAAAAAAAATGTTTTCATCATGTCACCTTACTATTAACAATCTAATTGAAATTCTGTGTTGGATAGGTCAGGAACCCATAGCTTAGTCCGTGGCGGCAGAAATTTTAATTACATACATTTCTACTGTATAGCAGGAAAGAAAAATAATTTGTGTAAAATCAAGTTAAGGAAAGGTATAATTTCTAGTAAGTAAATACTGTTTAAGCTGTTGAAGAATTATAATTATTTTTGTCTTAATGCTTTTTAACGATGGAAGCCATTTATGAGGCTTTCTATTTTCCCATCTTGTGTCTATTGTTAACAGCTCTGTTAATTGCCTCTGTGGAATTATGAGCTTTTGTATGGTTAAGACCTTTTGGAAGGATGCTGAAGTAATAAAAATAAAGAAGTGGAAAAATCAGAGGTTAAAAGCTTATTTTTACAGAACTGACAGGTTTTTGTAAGCCCACACCAGCCCCCATACAGGAGAGGGAAAACAATAGTCTGACAGCTCCAGTGTTCGGCAAGAGGCTGTTAACGACAGCTTATTCCTTTATGATTTCAACTCTTGACAGTAGACGTGCCAGGTTGTTGCATCGTGGCAGATGTATCATTACCTTGTGGCCTCGTCTTGAGTGAACAGGCAAAGAAAGCCCACTTGCAGTTCTGAAAATCCAATTACTCATTTGAAGTGTAAGCTCCTCTCCTTATGCAGGATGAAGGCAAGGGGGGGGGGGGGGGGGGAAATCTGCCTATGATCGTGCTCTTGGATTTTTCAGCATCTTTTCTCTGCTATCTGGTTGCATGAGCACACCAGGGAATATTTGGGAATATATTGTAGCTGAGAAGCTGAAGGAAGATGAAAAAAAAAAAAGAAGTGCATCACGGTTGAAGAGGTCATGGAGCTCTGCAGCAAGAGCACACAGCAATCTTTAAATAAGTTCTACACACCTTATCCAACATTTATACCGATCTATCTTGTAATATCTACTTCAAATATAGGTGTTAAAAATGAAATAAGCATAAATAATTAAACCGATCTCAACCGCCAAAAGTAAGTTTCTGCCAGGCTAAAACGGACTTATCGTTTCTCCATTACACACATCTGATGTTCCATTCACTGTGCTGTATGCCTTGTCGAGGCTCCAGGGAACTCCTGGAGGAAGAGGTGTGGGTTTTTAAAAGTATGTCAAAAGCTGTGGGGTTTGCATCTGACCAGAATATCAATAGATGTTAAGAAACGTTAAAATGAAGAAAGTCAACCTGGATCCTGGAGAAGGATTTATTTCAAAAGAAACCTCCTTCCAGAAATCACTCAGATCAGGCGCTGGTTCGGCCAGGATCTTGACTATGATTATGTAGTGACAGGCGGGTCCTTGTCTTTGTGTCGTGAAGAGTGTCTTCACAAATTCTTCATCATTTAGGTGTGATCATTCATCCACCTTTTCTGCTGTATGAACCATTGGGAAGGAAATGATCGTTGAAGCCAAATAAAATACTGAAAATGTAGAAGGGAAAAGTGTATTATTAGTCTTGCCTTACCGATTGTGGATGATTTCCAGAAACCGAACCACCAGGAATCATCTAATTGGAATTTTCCCTAGAGGAGTGGCAAGTGTAGGCATAATTCCTCCATCATGGAACATGGGCGATTCCCTGCAGCCAGACTTCCAGGAATCAGGTAGTTGGAATTTTCCATACAGAATTGATAAGTTTAGGTTTAGTCCCCCTCCCCTCATGGACAATTCACTTCAGATTTCATTCTGAACTGTACTGCATTCATTCATGTACCCCATCAGTGCAGTGAAGGTATTTTGGCTTACCAAGTCCCTTGTCTATGAGGTGTTCCCCAAAACACTCCAATCACTGTCAACAGTGTCAGACTGTGTAAGGAAACGAACAAGATGTGCTTTAACTGCAGACTGTCAGCTTTAACCCCTTAAGGACTCGGCCCTATTTCACCTTACACTTTAAGTGCTGATAACTTGAAAACGCTTTTACTTATCCAGGCCATTCTGAGATAGTTTTTTCGTCACATATTGTACTTCATGACACTGGAAAAATTAATTCCAAAAAATTCATTTTTATTTATAAAAAAAAATACCAAATTTACCAAAAATTTGTAAAAAAGTTTCAATTTCTCTACTTCTATAATACATAGTAATACCTCCAAAAATAGTTATTACTTTACTTTCCCCATATGTCTACTTCATGTTTGGATCATTTTGGGGATGTTACAAGGCTTAGAAGTTTAGAACCCAATTTTTAGGGACCAGTTCAGATCTGAAGTCACTTTGCGAGGCTTACATAATAGAAACCACCCAAAAATGACCCCATTCTATAAACTACCCCCCTCAAGGTATTCAAAACTGATTTTACAAACTTTAACCCTTTAGGTGTTCCACAAGAATTAATGGAAAATAGAGATACAATTTAAAAATTTAACTTTTTTGGCAGATTTTCCATTTTAATAATTTTTTTCCAGTTACAAAGTAAGGGTTAACAGCCAAACCAAACTCAATATTTATGGCCCTGATTCTGTAGTTTACATAAACACCCCATATGTGGTCGTAAACTACTGTACGGGCACATGGCAGGGCGCAGAAGGAAAGGAATGCCATACGGTTTTTGGAAGGCGGATTTTGCTGGACTGGTTTTTTTTGACACCATGTCCCATTTGAAGCCCCCCTGATGCACCCCTAGAGTAGAAACTCCATAAAAGTGACCCTATCTAAGAAACTACCCCCCTCAAGGTATTCAAAACAGATTTTACAAACGTTGTTAACCATTTAGGTGTTCCACAAGAGTTATTGGCAAATGGAGATGAAATTTCAGAATTTAAATTTTTTGGGCAAATTTTCCATTTGAATCCATTTTTCCCAGTAACAAAGCAAGGGTTAACAGCCAAACCAAACTCAATATTGCTCTCCATTTAGAATGCATTAGGATAAAACTGATCAGTTCTTTTCCGGTATAGAGCCCCTAGGACGGAACTCCATACCGGAAAAGAAAACCGCTATTGTGAAAGTACCCTAAACCAGACATACTGGCTTGTAGCTCTCATCGTGCTGAGCCCTGTCAATCAAGGGGATTGGGAAGTGTGCAGAGCACAGGGGGTGTTATGAAGCAGTGCTCAAAGGATTCAGCCCCGCCTCCTGGTGCTCAAACTTCTCATTTGCATATGAGTGAAAAACAGATTTCCCTGCAGTTGTTTAGCATACAGACAAAACAAACCTATTGTTTTAATCAGCATGATGACCCCTACCAGGCAGTATGTCTGGTTTAAAGGGGTATTCCCATCACATACAATGGGGGCATATCCTAGAGATTGTATATGATGGGAAAACCCCTTTAACCACCTCAGCCCCCAGTGCTTAAACACCCTGAAAGACCAGGCCACTTTTTACACTTCTGACCTACACTACTTTCACAGTTTATTGCTCGGTCATGCAACTTACCACCCAAATGAATTTTACCTCCTTTTCTTCTCACTAATAGAGCTTTCATTTGGTGGTATTTCATTGCTGCTGACATTTTTACTTTTTTTGTTATTAATCGAAATTTAACGATTTTTTTGCAAAAAAATGACATTTTTCACTTTCAGTTGTAAAATTTTGCAAAAAAAACGACATCCATATATAAATTTTGCTCTAAATTTATTGTTCTACATGTCTTTGATAAAAAAAAAATGTTTGGGTAAAAAAAAATGGTTTGGGTAAAAGTTATAGCGTTTACAAACTATGGTACAAAAATGTGAATTTCCGCTTTTTGAAGCAGCTCTGACTTTCTGAGCACCTGTCATGTTTCCTGAGGTTCTACAATGGCCAGACAGTACAAACACCCCACAAATGACCCCATTTCGGAAAGTACACACCCTAAGGTATTCGCTGATGGGCATAGTGAGTTCATGGAAGTTTTTATTTTTTGTCACAAGTTAGTGGAATATGAGACTTTGTATGAAAAAAAAAAAAAAAAAAAAAAAAATCATCATTTTCCACTAACTTGTGACAAAAAATAAAAAATTCTAGGAACTCGCCATGCCCCTCACGGAATACCTTGGGGTGTCTTCTTTCCAAAATGGGGTCACTTGTGGGGTAGTTATACTGCCCTGGCATTTTCCAGGGGCCCTAATGTGTGGTAAGTAGGTAAATGACCTGTGAAATCCTAAAGGTGCTCTTTGGAATATGGGCCCCTTTGCACACCTAGGCTGCAAAAAAGTGTCACACATGTGGTATCGCCGTATTCAGGAGAAGTTGGGGAATGTGTTTTGGGGTGTCATTTTACATATACCCATGCTGGGTGAGAGAAATATCTTGGCAAAAGACAACTTTTCCCATTTTTTTTATACAAAGTTGGCATTTGACCAAGATATTTATCTCACCCAGCATGGGTATATGTAAAATGACACCCCAAAACACATTCCCCACCTTCTCCTGAGTACGGCGATACCAGATGTGTGACACTTTTTTGCAGCCTAGATGCGCAAAGGGGCCCAAATTCCTTTTAGGAGGGCATTTTTAGACATTTGGATACCAGACTTCTTCTCACGCTTTGGGGCCCCTAGAATGCCAGGGCAGTATAAATACCCCACATGTGACCCCATTTTGGAAAGAAGACACCCCAAGGTATTCAATGAGGGGCATGGCGAGTTCATAGAATTTTTTTTTTTTTGGCACAAGTTAGCGGAAATTGATATTTTTAATTTTTTTCTCACAAAGTCTCCCGTTCCGCTAACTTGGGACAAAAATTTCAATCTTTCATGGACTCAATATGCCCCTCACGGAATACCTGGGGGTGTCTTCTTTCCGAAATGGGGTCACATGTGGGGTATTTATACTGCCCTGGCATTCTAGGGGCCCTAAAGCGTGAGAAGAAGTCTGGAATATAAATGTCTAAAAAAATTTACGCATTTGGATTCCGTGAGGGGTATGGTGAGTTCATGTGAGATTTTATTTTTTGACACAAGTTAGTTGAATATGAGACTTTGTAAGAAAAAAAAAATAATAATTCCGCTAACTTGGGCCAAAAAAATGTCTGAATGGAGCCTTACAGAGGGGTGATCAATGACAGGGGGGGGTGATCAATGACAGGGGGGGTAATCAATGACAGGGGTGTAATCAATGACAGGGGGATGATCAGGGAGTCTATATGGGGTGATAACCACAGTCATTGATCATGCCCCTGTAAGGCTTCATTCAGACGTCCGGATGCGTTTTGCGGATCCGATCCATCTATCAGTGCATCCGTAAAAATCATGCGGACATCTGAATGGAGCTTTACAGGGGGGTAATCAATGACAGGGGGGTGATCAATGACAGGGGGGGTGATCAGGGAGTCTATATGGGGTAATAACCACAGTCATTGATCATGCCCCTGTAAGGCTTCATTCAGACGTCCGGATGCGTTTTGCGGATCCGATCCATCTATCAGTGCATCCGTAAAAATCATGCGGACGTCTGAATGGAGCTTTACAGGGGGGTAATCAATGACAGGGGGGTGATCAGGGAGTCTATATGGGGTGATAACCACAGTCATTGATCACGCCCCTGTAAGGCTTCATTCAGACGTCCGGATGCGTTTTGCGGATCCGATCCATCTATCAGTGGATCCGTAAAAATCATGCGGACATCTGAATGGAGCTTTACAGGGGGTTGATCAATGACAGGGGGGTGATCAATGACAGGGGGGTGATCAGGGAGTTTATATGGGGTGATAACCACAGTCATTGATCATGCCCCTGTAAGGCTTCATTCAGACGTCCGGATGCGTTTTGCGGATCCGATCCATCTATCAGTGCATCCGTAAAAATCATGCGGACATCTGAATGGAGCTTTACAGGGGGTTGATCAATGACAGGGGGGTAATCAATGACAGGGGGGTGATCAGGGAGTCTATATGGGGTGATCAGGGGCTAATAAGGGGTTAATAAGTGACGGGGGGGGGGGGGTAGTGTAGTGTAGTGGTGCTTGGTGGGACTTTACTGAGCTACCTGTGTCCTCTGGTGGTCGATCCAAACAAAGGGGACCACCAGAGGACCAGGTAGCAGGTATATTAGACGCTGTTATCAAAACAGCGTCTAATATACCTGTTAGGGGTTAAAAAAAACACATCTCCAGCCTGCCAGCGAACGATCGCTGCTGGCAGGCTGGAGATCAACTCTCTTACCTTCCGTTCCTGTGAGCGTGCGCGCCTGTGTGCGCGCGTTCACAGGAAATCCCGGCTCACGCGAGATGACGCGTATATGCGTCGCTGAGCGCAGGGCTGCCACCTCCGGAACGCGAATCTGCGTACAGCGGTCCGGAGGTGGTTAATAGGGTTGATCTTGGTGACAGAGCTGCTTTAATGTCTTCCACTTGACTATAAAATGACACTCGATGACAGTAGAAAACATGGCTTTGTACAGAAACTTTTCAAGGTTGGTAAAAAAAAAAAACAAAAAAAAAAAACAGAAACCCTGTGGAAATTAAAGAAAATGAGGTCAACTTGTTATTCCCTCCTAGCATATATTCAACCTGCTATATCACAGCTAAGCAAATATGATTTACATGTGTCAAATCTGAATGAGTTTTAGTTATATAGTTTGCCTTTTTAACTGTTGCAACTTTTTTGCTCATACTGTTAGGGCTCATGCATAAATTGCAGATCTGCAAAACATGCATACCGGCCATGTGCGTTCTGCATTTTGCGGAACGGTCAGCCCATAATAGAACAGTCATTACCTTGTCCATAATGTGGACAATAATAGGATTTTTGTTTTTTGGCGGAACGGAAATACTTCACAAAACACACTCAAAGTAATTTCCGTTTTTTTTGCCGCCCCACTGAGGTGAATGGTTCCGCACATGGGCTGCAAAAAAAACTCGGAACATACCTAGTCAAAAAAACAAAAGTATTTAATACATAAGGTATACAAAGATGAACATAAGCGTAATAAAACAAACAAATGCATAGAGCACATGGCAATGGTGAGCATTGAAGCATGAACTGCTCTGATGCTCTTGTCAGGGGGGCTGCCTGGGTGAAATTCTGGGTATGTCCGGGTTCAGTTCTGAGGGGTTTGCCTATAAAAAAGATTCTACGGTTTTCAAAACAGCACC
The DNA here is from genome assembly GCF_905171765.1 of Bufo bufo. Taxonomy (NCBI): domain Eukaryota; kingdom Metazoa; phylum Chordata; class Amphibia; order Anura; family Bufonidae; genus Bufo; species Bufo bufo. The sequence continues at coordinate 140,827,401 of NC_053390.1, read as the reverse complement.
TGGATCGGTATACTTTTGTAACTGCATGTAATTAAAAAGTTTGTATGGTCTCTGTTATTCAACAAAATCTATCTGCAAAGCTGCTGTTTTTTCTTTTTCTAATTTCTCTGCCACTGAGGTGGATGCACATGCTTCTTTCCATCCTTCAACTGCCACCAGCTAGATCTGCAGTTAGAAGCTGTGACCATTTCAGAGAGAGAGAGAGTGAGCAGAAAGGACACGCCCCATGTGAAAGGACACGCCCCCATGTGAAAGGACACGCCATGTGAAAGGACACGCCCCCATGTGAAAGGGCACGCCCCCATGTGAAAGGGCACGCCCCCATGTGAAAGGACACGCCCCCATGTGAAAGGACACGCCCCCATGTGAAAGGACACGCCCCCATGTGAAAGGACACGCCCCCATGTGAAAGGACACACCCCCATGTGAAAGGACACACCCCCATGTGAAAGGACACACCCCCATGTGAAAGGACACACCCCCATGTGAAAGGACACACCCCCATGTGAAAGGACACACCCCCATGTGAAAGGACACAGTGAGCTGCCAGCTTGAAATATATTTAACAAAGCAATTGAATGTTGAGGTCACTGGATCTATATGAGGTACAGGGCTGGTAATGGCTTTGTTAGAAAGAGACTAGCATGTACTATATGATGTCTGATTTTTCATTTTTACATTAGTAGGCTCCGTGTTTCCTGGTTGCCCAGCTAGACATCTCTTCAAACCAACAAATCTGACGTACTTTGGCTATCCAGCGTGACAACGAGAGGGGTTGATCTTGTAGCAGGGGGATTAGGCTACTTTCACATTGGCGTTTTGGGCGGATCCATCATGGATCTGCAAAAACGGATCCGTTAAAATAATACAACCGTTCGCATCCGTCATGAATGGATCCGGTTGTATTATCTTTAACAATGCCAAGACGGATCCGTCATGAACTCCATTGAAAGTCAATGGGAGACGGATCTGTTTTCTGTTGTGCCGTTTTGTGTCAGAGAAAACGGATCCGTCCCCATTGACTTACATTGTGTGTCAGGACGGATCTGTTTGGCTCGGCTTCGTCAGACAGACACCAATACCCTGCTTTCAGCGTTTTGGTGTCCGCCTCCAGAGCGGAATGGAGACGGAACGGAGGCAAACTGATGCATTCTGAGCGGATCCTTTTCCTTTCAGGATGCATTAGGACCGTTTTGGACCGCGTGTGAGAGCCCTGAACTGATCTCGCAAACAGAAAGCCAAAAAGCGAGTGTGAGAGTAGCCTAAGGCTACTTAGTCATGTTGCAGCTGCAAATGTGGATAGTAAGGTTAGATCTGGAAGGTGAATAGGATATGCTTGGTTTGGCTAGGGCTATCATGTCCGAGGTGATCATGAAATTTGAGTTTCTGTCTGTATGGTTGTTTCTACTTTTCGAGAAGGGGATTATCAGAGGACACGACCACCAAATATGGTGAAATGTGCCAATTTTGTGCTGACGTTTTTGAGTAATGTCTGAAGTATTTTGATCATTGGCTTGAAAGTGTCCTGTATTTAACTACTGAACAAACTAAAACCGGAACAGCCTTAAATAATATTAAAGGGGTTGGCCACTCTTTAAAGACTTTCCACTACTGTGTGGCAGGCAGGGAAAAAATGAAGTTCCTAATATACTTCATTAAACACATCTGCCTGCTTTTCTTTCAATTATAAGCCACGGCCCACGCCCCCTTAATCCTGCTCTACCTTGCAGATGAGTTGGTCCGTGGCTGCAAGCGACATGGAGGAGCTTGAGAGGAAGCTCGTCCATGCGCATGTGCAGTCTGCTCCTGTCAGTGGTCGGCTCCCTGCTGCCTGCTCCAACTGTGACAGGAATCAGCTGCTTGTTCCCTCTCTACAAACAGCTGATTCCTATCAGAAGCTGGCTGTGATAAAAACCTTCAGAGTCCCTACTGCAGAAGCTACTTAGTCAATCCCCATCCCCCCTGCACTATCACCACACAGCCGACCTGCTAAGCCACACCCCCCGGTCCTGTTAGGCCATGCCCCCTGCAACCTACAGGGAAAGCAGGACATCTAGCCAGGAACTATGATATATATACATACAATAATAATATAGGCTGGCTCACAGTATTTTTGAATATAAAAATGTATTAGTCCACTAAATATTAAACAAAACTAATTTTTTTTTTTTAAACTCGTTTTATTGAACGAATCATTAGAAAATTACAGATCATGGTATACATGGAGGTCAATGAGACATTCAAATGCAAAGTAAAACAAAAACAGTACCATATTCATACTAACATCTGTTTCAATAAGTTACACTTCATAGTTGTAATGAATGCACAGAGCAATCGTGACAGGTAGGACATATGTCTACCATGTGTATACAAGCATTTTACCCTAACACCTCATTAAGGTTATCTGAAAATCTGGGAGCTGAATACATCGTATACATGGATGAACACCCAGATCCCCATACTTTATTGAACTTCTGGGAACAACCTCGGTTTTTAAATACAATATTCTCATAGGACACCACGTTGTTCACAAGTACTTTCCATTGATTAATAGAAGGTCGTCTATCACCCATCCAGCGAATTGCAATAGCCTTTCGTGCGAGAAATAATGTTTCTCTTAAGAATATTCTACAATGATGTGGATATACTTCCTCGTCCAGAATACCAAACAAGCACACCTGTGGAGTCAATGCCACAGAAGGGTGCGTGAGTGTATTAAGGAAATTTATAATGTCAGACCAGAAGTTTTGTATATATGGACATTCCCATATAAGGTGCCAAAAATTTGCCCCTTCCGCGTCACATCTGTGACATCTGTAATGTGTCAATTTGCCTATCCTTTGTAGCCGCACGGGTGATAAGATAACTTTGATGGACAATACATAACTGTATGAATTTATTGTTGATAGATGGGGAAACCAATACAGAGGATTCTAATATATTATTAATTTCCTCGTTAGTAATAGCTGGTATTAGTGCTTCCCATTTAGATAGCACCAAGAGGGGGGTTCCATGCATTTTAGTATTCAGTAGGTGGGTGTAGAGAGCAGAGATGAATCCCTTGGGACCTTGGGAGCGTATGACACCAATCAGTGGGTAATCAGAAATGGATATTATAATATTTCCAAAGTGAGTGCTCATTGCATGACGTATCTGAAGATATTTAAAAAAGGATGTTCTAGGGAGATCATGGCGTTCCTTCAATTGCTCAAAGGACTTAAACACATTACTGGTGTATAAATCTCCCAGTATACCGACCCCATGGTCCCTCCAGAACCGTCCATCTATTCCTGTGCGAAGGGAAGGAAACATAGGGCTATCCCATAAAGGTACCTCAGGTGTCAGGTCTGTATGAGAATGCAGTTTCCTGCCGGCTTCCCAGACTTGGGCGGCTAGCTTGTGTATAGGCAGGAGCATTCGTCCAAACAGTTTTGGTTGTTCCAGTACTGACCATAATGATGAAATATCTAAGAACACCGCTAACTGCTTTTCCGCTCTGGTTAGAGTACCTTCGGAGGAAATCCATGACTTTAATTGCCTCATTTGCCCCGCCAGGTAATACAAATATAAATCAGGCAAGGACATACCTCCTTCACCTCTTGGCCTGCACAACACATCAATGGACAATTTACGTCTATTATTACCCCATATGAATGGAGATAGGAGAGACCTGAAGCGTTGAAATATTTTTTTAGGCACTATGCAGGGAGCATGCTCCAAAACATATAACCACTTAGGCAAAATAATCAGTTTGATCAGGTTAATTCGTCCCGGAACAGACAGAGGGAGCCCACTCCAAATCCTGAATTTGTCCGCACTGTAGTTCAGGAGAGGCTGTATGTTGAGGGTGTGGAAAGATGTTACGTCTTTGGTAATATGAATTCCCAGATATTTAAACTCAGATACTATAGGTAATTCTGTATTCAGAGAGGATGAGGATAAGGCATACAGTGGAAATAGAACAGATTTAGTCCAGTTAATCTTGAGACCTGAAAACTGACTAAATGTTTCAATGAGATGAGTGGCTCGAGGTAGTGTGGATTCTACATTTCTACATCTGACATGAACAGTATCATGTCATCCGCATATAAACCCACTCTGTCCTCTTGATCTCCTATATATATCCCCTGGAACAGGGCATCAGATCTGATTCGAATAGCTAAAGGCTCAATCGCCAAGGCAAATAATAATGGTGACAGTGGGCACCCCTGTCTGGTCCCACGGCCCAGATCAAAGTTCGCGGAGCCCATACCGTTCACCAGAATACCAGCCGAGGGATGCTTATACAGTACTGAAATCCACTTAATAAATGCTGGACCTATTCCAAAACATTCTAAAGTCGCCAATAAGTAGGGCCATTCCACTGAATCAAATGCCTTAGCTGTATCTAATGAGGCAAGGGCCCAATGCTTCTTCCATTGAAGGCCAATCTGAGTGACCACCTGTACTCTACGTATATTATCTGTCGTAGATCTACCGGGCAAGAATCCAGACTGATCGGGATGAATAAGATTTACTATGACCCCATTCAGCCTCTGTGCTAAAATCTTAGCTAAAATCTTATAGTCTAGATTCAATAATGATATGGGTCTATATGATCCGCAATCAGTCGGATCCTTGCCCGGTTTGAGCAGTATTACAATAGTAGCCTCATACAGTGAAAAACAAAACTAATTTAGTGTCGACATATCAGCATAAATACATAAATATATATATTGTATAGATATATATAGTGCGGAGCTCATGCACAAACCTATACAGCTGGAGTACTCCAAAATAGATAAGACCTTATGGCTAAAGTATAACTGCAAGAATCATTCGGTTGAACCACTCAAATGTCCATATAATTGTATGCCGATTTACCAGTTGTTGGAACCAGAGAGGTTCAGAGAGTGTCCTTACTGCGATCTCCTACAAAGTCAACTCTGTAGTCAGGTGCCGTTTAGCGACAATAATTGCACCGCTTCCGATCGATGGCGCTCCACTTACTTTTCTTGTGGAGCAGGCTTCCGACCCTTTTCTCACAGCGTCCCACGTGACCAGCTAGATGCTAATTTGCTGGTTGATGACGTAGGCGCTTGGAGCCGTCGGGTTAACGGAAGCTGATGCAGCTAAGTTCGTAGTTGCTAGAGCCCGTCCGATTAGCAGGAGTTAGTACAGCAGAGTTTGCTTGGTACTTGATTTGGTTTTGTTCGGCAAAGTTGAATGTGTTAACATAGGTTAGACCACCTTGTCGGTAGTTCGCAGATGGAATCTTTTGACGATGGTATAGGAGTTCTTCCGATAGTTGAAAAAGTTCTTGCTGAAGTGTAGTCTTTCCCCAGGAGAACGCACCTTGATTGAGTATACTTTGAATAGTCTGAATGGGTGAAAAGAATGCCAGAGGAGTCCTCAGTGTATCCATGTACATTGGAATGGATGAGGCATGTACTTTGTTTGAGCTTTGCTCTTGTTTTCAGATAGGGAAGCACTTAGCAAGAAATGTAAACTTATCAGTGTACCATATGGAGTCTTAGCAAGTCTTGGAATGGTTTTCAGGTAGCATAGCAAAGTCCATTAATTCTTCAAATTATGGTCTTTGTGCAGAGTCTTGCCTCTTTCCTTCTCTGGAACACTATGGAGAGGAATGCTCCCAAGTCCTCTCCAGACCAACACCTGTATATACACTGCTCAAAAAAATAAAGGGAACACAAAAATAACACATCCTAGATCTGAGTTAATTAAATATTCTTCTGAAATACTTTGTTCTTTACATAGTTGAATGTGCTGACAACAAAATCACCCAAAAATAAAAAAATGGAAATCAAATTTTTCAACCCATGGAGGTCTGGATTTGGAGTCACACTCAAAATTAAAGTGGAAAAACACACTACAGGCTGATCCAACTTTGATGTAATGTCCTTAAAACAAGTCAAAATGAGGCTTAGTAGTGTGTGTGGCCTCCACGTGCCTGTATGACCTCCCTACAACACCTGTGCATGCTCCTGATGAGGTGGCGGACGGTCTCCTGAAGGATCTCCTCCCAGACCTGGACTAAAGCATCTGCCAACTCCTGGACAGTCTGTGGTGCAACGTGACGTTGGTGTATAGAGCGAGACGTGATGTCCCAGATGTGCTCAATTGGATTCAGGTCTGGGGAACGGGCGGGCCAGTCCATAGCATCAATGCCTTCGTCTTGCAGGAACTGCTGACACACTCCAGCCACATGAGGTCTAGCATTGTCTTGCATTAGGAGGAACCCAGGGCCAACCACACCAGCATATGGTCTCACAAGGGGTCTGAGGATCTCATCTCGGTACCTAATGGCAGTCAGGCTACCTCTGGCGAGCACATGGAGGGCTAAGCGGCCCTCCAAAGAAATGCCATCCCACACCATTACTGACCTAATGCCAAACCGGTCATGCTGGAGGATGTTGCAGGCAGAAGAACGTTCTCCACGGCGTCTCCAGGCTCTGTCACGTCTGTCACGTGCTCAGGGTGAACCTGCTTTCATCTGTGAAGAGCACAGGGCGCCAGTGGCGAATTTGCCAATCTTGGTGTTTTCTGGCAAATGCCAAACGTCCTGCACGGTGTTGGGCTGTAAGCACAACCCCCACCTGTGGACGTCGGGCCCTCATATCACCCTCATGGAGTCTGTTTCTGACCATTTGAGCAGACACATGCACATTTGTGGCCTGCTGGAGGTCATTTTGCAGGGCTCTGGCAGTGCTCCTCCTGTTCCTCCTTGCACAAAGGCAGAGGTAGCGGTCCTGCTGCTGGGTTGTTGCCCTCCTACGGCCTCCTCCACGTCTCCTGATGTACTGGCCTGTCTCCTGGTAGCGCCTCCATGCTCTGGACACTACGCTGACAGACACAGCAAACCTTCTTGCCACAGCTCGCATTGATGTGCCATCCTGGATAAGCTGCACTACCTGAGCCACTTGTGTGGGTTGTAGACTCCGTCTCATGCTACCACTAGAGTGAAAGCACCGCCAGCATTCAAAAGTGACCAAAACATCAGCCAGGAAGCATAGGAACTGAGAAGTGGTCTGTGGTCACCACCTGCAGAACCACTCCTTTATTGGGGGTGTCTTGCTAATTGCCTATAATTTCCACCTGTTGTCTATCCCATTTGCACAACAGCATGTGAAATTGATGGTCACTCAGTGTTGCTTCCTAAGTGGACAGTTTGATTTCACAGAAGTGTGATTGACTTGGAGTTACATTGTGTTGTTTAAGTGTTCCCTTTATTTTTTTGAGCAGTGTGTGTGTATATATATATATATATATATATATATATATATATATATATGTGCGTGTGTGTATATATATATGTGTGTGTGTGTATGTATTTGTTTGTGTACATTATATATATATATATATATATATATATATATATATATATATATATATATACACACATATGTATATATACATATTTTCCATATGAATCAGCAGCAGGTGGGCAGGGGAGTGGCTATAGCTCTGAATTAAATATACACTGGACTCAATGACATCACGCTGGACTCAAATCCGCTCATTAGCATGCGGCATCTTTGTGTGTATATTATGAGGTAACCATCTGTCACACCAGTAAGTGAATACATATAAGGTACTTTTTAGTAGTTAATGATTGTATATAATTAGTTAGATTATAATCAAATATCCACATGACAGGTTCCCTTTAAATGGGGTCTGCAATCTGCATCCCACAGTACTTTTTCGCAGTGCCGAGGAATGGACAGAAAACCCATGGATGCACTACATAGGTTTCCGATCTGTGCTTCCATTCTGCACCACACCGTATCTTTCGGATTTCAGACCCATTCACTTGATACGGTGCGCACACAGCTGGTGCCTGTATATTGCGGACCCCCTGTTCGCGAGCCACAATACAGGCAAAGGCATGCTATGGTCATGTGCATGAGGCCTAAAGCCATACCTCCTTCTAGTATCCGGCAGGACAGTCCTGGATTTCAGTGGCGGTCCTGGTACAGGGGAGGTATGTCCAAAATGGATCAGTTTTCAGAATGCATTCTGAATGGAAAAGGATCCGCTCAGAATGCATCAGTTTGCATCCGTTCAGTCTCCATTCTGCTTTGGAGGCGGACATCAAAACACTGCCTGCAGCATTTTGGTGTCCGCCTAATGAAACTGAGCCAAACTGATCCCTCCTGACACACAATGTAATTCAGTGGGGACGGACCCGTTTTCTCTGGCACAATAGAAAACGGATCCGTCCCCCATCGACTTTCAATGGTGTTCAAGACGGATCCATCATGGTTTTAGAAGACCTAATACAAATGGATCCGTTCATGACGGATGCATGCGGTTTATATTATGGTAACGGAACCGTGTTTGCAGATCCATGACAGAGCCGCAAAACCCACGAGTGTGAAAGTAGTTTTAGGCACATAGTGTCCCTCTTCCTTCTATTCTGAAGTTGGGAGGTATGCTAAAGCACTGATGAAATGACACCTGAGATGCTGCTGTTACTATGGTATCACAGTTGGCCAGGGATGTCATGTGATCACTCCTCTGAAGATGCTTGCTGTGATGCATGCTGGGATTTTTACTTTCACTTTGCAGCTGCTCCGCCCACACAGCCTCTCATTAATGGGAGCATGCTATGCTAAAGGCAGTAGAAAAATGATATATATATATATATATATATATATATATATATATATATATATTAGTATATAGTATATCTGTCATGATACAAATTCCTCTTGGCTTTAGTTATTGTCTGGGGCACTTTATTTGTTCTTATACTTATGGTGGCCAACCCCTTTAACAAATTACAACATCAAAATTCAGCAATGTATGTAAGGTCGTTATCAGCTGCAGGCGTTTCTTCTCCCTTTGGGAAGTACTTGTTTAGTCTCTCTCACTTACTGCCTGTGGCACTGGATGGTGAAATTCAGACATGTTCTTCCCCTTCGAGGAGTCTCTAGGGGAGCGTATAAGTCTTTAAAATTAATAAATGGTGTTGCATTTTCATTATCACCCATTACTATGGTTTGTTGTGCATTACGGTTTCCATATGAACAAAAGTAGGTGACTGCTCACTTCCCCTGCCAGAACAATGCATCCAAGGTTGTCGGATTTCAATCTACTGGATTCATTTTGTTATGATGAAATACTAAAGACTATCATGAAATGTACACTGAACAACAATATAAACGCAACACTTTTGGTTTTACTCCCAGCTGAACTCAAAAATCTGAAACATTTTCTACATACACAAAAGACCCATTACTCTCAAATATTGTTCACAAATCTGTCTAAATCTGTGTTAGTGAGCACTTCTCCTTTGCCGAGATAATCCATCCCACCTCACAGGTGTGTCCTGTCAAAGTGCTGATTAGACAGCATGAATATTGCACAGGTGTGCCTTAGACTGCCCACAATAAAAGTAAACTCTGAAATGTGCACAGTTTTGCCTTACTGGGGGTCAGAAAACCAGTCAGTATCTGGTGTGGCCACCATTTGCCTCACGCAGTGCAACACATTTCCGTCACATAGAGTTGATCAGGTTGTTGATTGTGGCCTGTGGAATGTTGATCCACTCCTCTTCAATAGCTGTGCGAAGTTGCAGAATATTGGCAGGAACTGGAACACGATCCAGTCTGGTGAGTATGCTGGCCATGCAAGAACTGAAAAAAAATGCAGTCTATAGTGGAAATATAAAAACACCTCAAAACTAGAGATGAGAGTATCAATTAGTTCATCAGTAGTTTGTAGTACAAGGTTCGGGTTATCTAAGAATTCTGTTATGGATTCCGCTACCAGGGACCATAAGTTATGGTCCGTGGTAACGGAATTCTTAGATAACCCGAACCAGAACTTTGTACTCCAAATTTGAAACACAAGTTCGCTCAACACTATTCATCAGAGTTCTTGAGAGGCGAGGGTCTGTCCCTGCTGTTAAAGAGGTTTTTATTTTAAGTAATAAAAAACGATATCAATTTGAGATCTCTGTAACCGTACTGACCCACAGATTCAGGGTGTCATGTCATTGTTAGCACCAGTGAATGCCGTAAAAGCAAAACCCGTGGCAGATTTGCCTTTTTTTCTTCCAATTTCACCCCATGAAGAACATTTTCCAATACGAGCTATAATAAATTGAAAAGATGACATTAAAAAATACAAGTTGCCCCACAAAAAACAACCCCTTATATTTCTATATTAACAAAAAGCAATTAAAGGGGACCTGCACCTATATCGAGAACTGAGCCTCGCAAGGTGGTGGCTGGAGGACTCCGGTCCGGCCACCACCAAGCGCTCTCCCCATAGACGTGAATAGGCATGCACCGCGCATGACCTGCCACCGCTCCCATTCACTAATATGGGCTCGACGGAAATAGCCGAGCGCTGGCTTGGCTATTTTCGGCGGCCCCATAGAAAAATGAACGGAGGGCGGCTGCGCATGCGCAGTGTGCTCTCCTTCACTTGTGGGGCTCCGTTCTCGATATAGGTGCGGTTTCTAGTGGTGGGACCTGCACCTATAAGACAGTGGGGGCATATCCGAGCAACCTCTTTAAGGCAGGAAGAAAATGAAGAAAAAAAATAGGTTGTCTCCTGAAAGGATAAAGCTAAAATGCAAGATATGTGATTTTGTATGAGTGTAAGTGCTCATTCAGACGACTGTAGTGTTTTGCGGTCCGCAAACTCAAGATCTGCAAAACACTGATACCAGCTTGTGTGCATTCCGCAATTTGCAGACTGCACATGGACGACACTATGATAGAAATGCCTATTCTTGTCCGCAATTGTGGAGAAGAATAGGACATGCTCTATCTTTCTTGCAGGGCGGCGTAATGGAGCTATTGAAATGAATGGGTTCGCACTCGTTCCGCAAAATTGTGGAACGGATGTGGACTCATTTATATGGTCGTCTGAATGAGCCCTTACTCTAGTGACACAACTTCTTCACCCAAAGCAAATAGTTTGAAATAAAATCGTAAAGTATCTATACATTTATTTTACTTTATATTTACTTTTTGTTTTAATAGGTTGGAGTTTTGCTTTGACTTTTCTAACCAGTAGAAGAACTCCTGCTCATAAGTTATACACAACCATTTACTAATTGTGGTACACTATGACTTAGCATGTCTACTGCTTGTTCTTTCAATATGTTTTTTGGCTCATTCAGCATTAATACTGATAGTATGTTATTGGGTCTGACATCAATGTCCTGTAGGTGTTTCTATAACCCCTGGTACCCCATGTTATTCTTACAATGGAGCCATTGCCCTTTTGGCGTCATGGGTAAACTCTTCAGGTGATGTTGCACGCTTGACAAAACGCTAGAGTTTAGCTGCTGATGGGAGAGCAAAGCAACTGTTAATCTCTGTATTCTGCCCGGCATGGTTCATGTCTTCAGTGTGACAAAGCCATTACCAAATAAACAGTTTGTTTCTGTGTGAAATAGACACCATAGATCACAAGTAAATCCAGCCATGTAATGAATGATGCCAGGCAGTCATGTGGAATATCAGGCATGCAGCAGCCACCGCCACATGGCTAATTTATCAAGCTTGCTCTTCATGGTGATGCTGGAAGATGAACGGCTTCCACTTTGTATGATGACGTAGATTCATGGACTGCCTTTCTTTATTTTCTTATGGTTTCAGTTTGAAAAAATAATAGTAATAGTTAAAGGTCTTCTCCAAGAATACACAGTATGTACATGATGATAAAGTTGGAGCACCAGGCTTAGTCAAGGTCCCTCTTGTTAAAAAAATAACTAGCAGCAGGCAGTTCCACAGAGCATTGCCTAAGGTAGCTACTGTATTTCAGTCTATGCACACTGCTTTTTTGCAATTTTTAATCGGTCTTTTCAAGGCAGGTTTTATTAAAGGGGATGTATAATCAAAAAATGATGAGCTACAGTTGCAAGAAAAAGTATGTGAACCCTTTTGGAATGATATGGATTTCTGCACAAATTGGTCATAAAATGTGATCTGATCTTCATCTACACTCACTTAAAGAATTATTAGGAACACCATACTAATATGGTGTTGGACCCCCTTTTGCCTTCAGAACTGCCTTAATTCTACGTGGCATTGATTCAACAAGGTGCTGATAGCATTCTTTAGAAATGTTGGCCCATATTGATAGGATAGCATCTTGCAGTTGATGGAGATTTGAGGGATGCACATCCAGAGCTCCCGTTCCACCACATCCCAAAGGTGCTCTATTGGGTTGAGATCTGGTGACTGCGGGGGCCATTTTAGTACAGTGAACTCATTGTCATGTTCAAGAAACCAATTTGAAATGATTCGAGCTTTGTGACATGGTGCATTATCCTGCTGGAAGTAGCCATCAGAGGATGGATACATGTTCTCATTCTGTTTACGCCAAATTCGGACTCTACCATTTGAATGTCTCAACAGAAATCGAGACTCATCAGACCAGGCAACATTTTCCAGTCTTCAACAGTCCAATTTTGGTGAGCTCATGCAAATTGTAGCCTCTTTTTCCTATTTGTAGTGGAGATGAGTGGTACCCGGTGGGGTCTTCTGCTGTTGTAGCCCATCCGCCTTAAGGTTGTGCGTGTTGTGGCTTCACAAATGCTTTGCTGCATACCTCGGTTGTAACGAGTGGTTATTTCAGTCAACGTTGCTCTTCTATAAGCTTGAATCAGTCAGCCCATTCTCTCCTGACCTCTAGCATCCACAAGGCATTTTTGCCCACAGGACTGCAGCATACTGGATGTTTTTCCCTTTTCACACCATTCTTTGTAAACCCTAGAAATGGTTGTGCGTGAAAATCTCAGTAACTGAGCAGATTGTGAAATACTCAGACCGGCCCGTCTGGCACCAACAACCATGCCACGCTCAAAATTGCTTAAATCACCTTTCTTTCCCATTCTGACATTCAGTTTGGAGTTCAGGAGATTGTCTTGACCAGGACCACACCCCTAAATGCATTGAAGCAACTGCCATGTGATTGGTTGACTAGATAATTGCATTAATGAGAAATAGAACAGGTGTTCCTAATAATTCTTTAGGTGAGTGTAAGTCACAACAATAGACAATCACAGTCTGCCTAAACTAATAACACACAAATAATTAATTGTTATCATGTTTTTATTGAACACACCACGTAAACATTCACAGTGCAGGTGGAAAAAGTATGTGACCCCTTGGATTTAATAACTGGTTGAACCTCCTTTGGCAGCAATAACTTCAACCAAACGTTTCCTGTAGGTGCAGATCAGACGTGCACAACGGTCAGGAGTAATTCTTGACCATTCCTCTTTACAGAACTGTTTCAGTTCAGCAATATTCTTGGGATGTCTGGTGTGAATCGCTTTCTTGAGGTCATGCCACAGCATCTCAATCGGGTTGAGGTCAGGACTCTGACTGGGCAACTCCAGAAGGCGTATTTTCTTCTGTTTAAGCCATTCTGTTGTTGATTTACTTCTGTGCTTTGGGTCGTTGTCCTGTTGCAACACCCATCTTCTGTTGAGCTTCAGCTGGTGGACAGATGGCCTTAAGTTCTCCTGCAAAATGTCTTGATAAACTTGGGAATTAATTTTTCCTTCGATGACAGCAATCCGTCCAGGCCCTGATGCAGCAAAGCAGCCCAAAACCATGATTCCCCCACCACCATACTCACAGTTGGGATGAGGTTTTGATGTTGGTGTGCTGTGCCTCTTTTTCTCCTCACATAGTGTTGTGTGTTTCTTCCAAACAACTCAACTTTGGTTTCATCTGTCCACAGAATATTTTGCCAGTACTGCTGTGGAACATCCAGGTGCTCTTGTGCAAACTGTAAACGTGCAGCAATGTTATTTTTGGACAGCAGTGGCTTCCTCTGTGTTATCCTCCCATGAAATCCATTCTTGTTTAATGTTTTACGTATCGTAGATTCGCTAACTGGGATGTTAGTATATGCCAGAGACTTTTGTAAGTCGTTAGCTGACACTCTTTGATTCTTCTTAACCTCATTGAGCAGTCTGCGCTGTGCTCTTGCAGTCATCTTTACAGGACGGACACTCCGAGGGAGAGTAGCAGCAGTGCTGAACTTTCTCCATTTATAGACCATTCCTTACCGTGGACTGATGAACAGCAAGGCTTTTGGAGATACTTTTATAACCCTTTCCAGCTTTATGCAAGTCAACAATTCTTAATCGTGGGTCTTCTGAGAGCTCTTTTGTGTGAGGCATCGTTCACATCAGGCAATGCTTCTTGTGAAAAGCAAACCCAGAACTGGTGTGTGTTTTTTATAGGGCAGGGCAGCTGTAACCAACACCTCCAATCTCATCTCATTGATTGGACTCCAGTTGGCTGACACCTCACTCCAAGTAGCTCTTGGAGATGTCATTAGTCTAGGGGTTCACATACTATTTTCACCTGCACTGTGAATGTTTACATGGTGTGCAATAAAAACATGGTAACATTTAATTCTTTGTGTGTTATTAGTTTAAGCAGACTGTGATTGTCTATTGTTGTGACGTAGATGAAGATCAGATCACATTTTATGACCAATTTGTGCAGAAATCCATATAATTTCAAAGGGTTCACATACTTTTTCTTGCAACTGTACTCTTGTAAAAAAAAAAAAAAGGTTAGTTATAATGGCTCGTTTTGTCTGGTCAGCAATCAGGAGAAATAAAATGGCCGTCGTCCTATTAATACACACAAAACCTGGACGAGGTAGCTCTTTAGCTCAGTGTTATAAAGTAACTTGTTCTGCTGTGTAATAAGGTCGGCGGCCATTGTATTTATGCTTATGATTTCTTCCCAGACAAAACAAGCCATTATAATGAATGAAAGATACTTGGGAATATATTTATAATAAAGCAATATTTAAGTATTTTCAGTAATTTCATTTTCTTAATTCCTGGTGCACCTCTTTAACACAGGATTCATTGTTGACAATAGATGATGGGCATAGCTCATCTCCTCCTCCCTGCACGCTGACCTTTCCTCAGGACACAGAGCATGCCCACAACACTAGAGTAATACCCAGACTAAAGAGCGTTAACAGAGCAGCTCCTTTGGCAAGATGGTTGCCCCTTAATTAGACACAGAAAATTGACTATCGTCACCGTTACAGATTATTAGAAAAGTGTATCAATATCTGGATTTAACTAGTAAAAAAAAAATAGATTATACTCACCCTGGCTGGCCCATGCGGCTAAAATTCCACCTATCCATGGCAAATAATGGCCATGCAATTTTGCAGGAAAAGCAGTTTTTAGCTTCAGAATTGTGTTGGGATTGTCTGCCGCTAGTGGACAGAGCTTCATCCCCATGCTGCAGCTTCCCATGTAAATTTGGTCTTCGAGAGATTTTTCAGGTTTGTAGTAGCATCCTTTAAAATGATCATCTATGAATCGAGCTGTAATGTTGTAACGTATTTCTTTTTTTCTTTTATTGCTCCTATCTCCTGTTCTTGGGCGTGGTCACATGACCATGTCCATGTATCCTGTGATGTTGTGTCCAGGGGGCATTGATAGAGGAGTGTCTATATAACTAGGTGGGAGGAGTTATAAACTAGTTTGGGCAGTGCTGGAGTTGTGGCAGAGAAAGGAGAAGTGCATCATGGGTTTGGTTGGGTCAGGAGAGTCCAAATTGAAATCAGCTTGGGGAAGATATACATAAAGTAACTACATGACCATATCTGTAGTATAGTATTCCTGGAGAATGTCATGTGCTGTGCTGGAGTTGCAATACAGATTGATCACATCCATGCATCTTAGCAAGACAACCCATAGTCAGTTGTTCCGATGACCTGTAGAAAGCCTGGAAAAAACCTTTAAAAGGAGTTCTGAAAGGTCCACCTTCCACCTTATCCATGAGATATAGTTAATTAGTGATGCGTATGGCAGCGCGTGGTGAGAACAGTCGTGTGCTATAGAAATAGACTGCAGAATATTTCTTTTTCAGACGCTGCTTGTGTTTTCTTGTGTTTATTACTACGCTTTGCATTCTACATACAGAGTGGCAGTACTGGATTAGACTCGCAGTAAACGTAATTTTACAGCATCTGTTAAGTAGAGTTAAAGATGCAGATAGCATTGCTCTCTACAGCTACAAAGTAAAGCATGGCGGGGAACCTTACACTGCTGAGAATAATTGGTTTGCCGTATAAAAAGGCCTATTTAACCATATGGGGGCTAATGACTGCTATGTATCTTAATCCAAGTTGCTGTATAAACCTTCAGTAAAAAAAAAAAGCCTCCCTGGCGCCTCAAGGGTTAACAGGAGATTGGGAGCGTTGTGCGCGTTGAACAGGACTGTAGAGTCCCCGAGTTAAACACATGATGCCAGAGCGGGCTTGTGACTGTCATTTTGAGGCAAGGGGATTTAATTGGTGGTTAGGGCTGATCTGAATGTGAGGGCTTCTCCACCTCTGCAGAAACAGGATGTTGTCTTCAGCCTGAAGGGAAAATAACACATTTTACTGTAATTACAAGCATTGGTTGCTTGCACGTGTGTCCCTCCCGCTCCTACAGGGTACTCACTGAATAAGTAAGCACTCTCCTGACTCAATGTGTGTCTATGACCTTTGCTGCAGCCAAGAGTTGGCGTGCCAGGTGGCCCTCCCATACTTGGCAGCCCGCACTGCTGCCCGGTTTCAAGTTGGAGTATGTGGCTCATGAAGACATCAGCTAAGTCTTTAGCTGCAGGTAACCTGATGGCTTGTGGCCTGACTGGCTTTCCTTGCTAGTTAACACTTGGCAGGCAATGAGATACTTACAGTTAGGCCAAAACCGCAGTCTGGGAATGCCCAGAACCCTCCACATAATTAATAAGTTAGAGAGGCACATCCGTAGAGGTAAACAAATGGGTTTTGTCCGGTTGAATGTAGTAATTAATTTCTATATATTACATTTAATACCTTCATATACAACTTTAGGTTATAATATTTTTTGCTTTTCCCCCCCTTATTGTATAAATATGTTTTTATTAAGATTACTGTTTTTTGTCATTATTATTACACCTCGGATTTTTGCATGAATGGACGTATTCCACAGTTTTTTGGAAGGATCAGTATTTAGAGTTTCTCTGATACAAAGTGATGAGCTCACATAACTAAGGAGTCCTAATCGCCCATAAAATGTCCTCAGTGGTTGTAATGATCTTTAAATTGGACATGTAATTCAGCGGCAGCATAAAGGTCACTGTGCGAGAGTGGGCAATACGTTTTCTGCTGCTTTCAGTGAATTTGCCTCCAATGAACGTTTTACCTAACTTTTCTGAAGAATGAAGGTACGGCAATATGTTTTATCACTTTTCTGCCACTTTGTTGATTCCTGCTTTCACAGCCAAAGCAAATAAGAAAGGTTAATAATTATTTTGTCAGAAGATTAGTAAGATAGGGTTTACACTTGGAGTTCTTCACTTCGGCCAATTATAGTAAAAATCTATTTTGGGTGGTAAAAAACACCAAAACAAAAGCAACATTGGTTCTGTACTGCCAATAATACGGTAGAGTTAATGGGTTGTCCTATGAGGTCACCACTTTTCTAAATGGCTGCCGATCAAGCAATCAGCTGATGGTTGTGTGTTTGGTTTCACTAACAGTGATGGCCAGTTCGCCCACGAACACATGCGAGCTGCCATCTTAACTCACAAGTCCGGCTATGCACAGGTAAGTCCTTACCTGTGCGCGAGCCAGTCTGAAATGTAATGCGGTCACCGGGAGCAGGCAGTTCCAAGAACAGCCTCCGAGGGCCTTCGTCGGGCTGTTCTCGGAACTGCCTGCACCCGGAGACCGCATTTCATTTCAGACCGGCTCGCGTACAGGCACAGGTAAAGACTTACCTGTGCCTCGTCGGACTTGGGAGTTAAGATGGCAGCTCGCATGTGTTCGCGGGCGAACACGGCGAACTGGCCATCACTGTTCACTAACCTCTGAAAATAAACTGTTGTAGCCATTGAAGGCCTCACTTGGTCGTGACTGTCTCCTATGGCATTAAAATAAATCCTGAAAAATAAATGACTATCAAGTAAAGGCAATATTAAAGATAAAATGCTAAACACATTTGCTGACTACTGTAGCCTATGTAGGTAAGATAGGGCTCCTCTCTTAAAGGGGTTATCCGGAAAATAACATTGATGACCTATCCTCAGGATAGGTCATCATTATCACATTGGCGGTGGTCTGGGCACCCTGCCGATCAGCTGTTTCGGCAAGGTGCATCGCTCACCAGAGCTCTGGTGAGTGCGTTTCTTTCCATGGTGCTTACCAACCACAGTATCATCCTCGTATAGCTGCTGTGCCCCAATGGGGCTGAGCAGCAGCTAGGCCATGTGGCCAATGTACGCTGACATCACATGACCTAGGAAAAGGCCATGGTGGTCACAGAGCGTCCGGACACTTCTAACAGTTGTTGAGTGTCGGACCCCCGCCAATATAATATTGATGAACGATCCTGAGGAATGGTCGCAAATATTAGTTCCCCTTTAAGTCTAAAACTTCCCTTAGGGCCCAATATACTGTCTTGAAACAAACAGACTACACCCTCCTTAGAATTTTGTGATTTTTTTTTTTGGGTTTCTGCATGAATGATGCAATTACACACTCTTTCACCGGGTAATCGGCGGCATGTTTAAACTGCCAGATAATCGCTAACGAACGTTCCTATGAACCCTTGTTGGCTATCATCTGGCAGAGAATCCCCCCAGTATAAACGGCCCTTTAGTTTTTCTTCCATCAGTTTACTGTACAGTGTTTCAGCTCTAAAGCTTGCAGAATTATGAATGCAGCTCTGGATAATAGCATGGCCTGTGTTTCAGAATCTGTAAAGCAATGCATCAGCTTATTGTGTGGGGTACATCTTTTGCAAAGTGGCTTTGCATTGGTTGCTTCTGCACTGATGTAAAGAAACAGCGCGGTTTATACTCATACGTAGACAGAGCATAAATCGTGGACTTACTATTGATTTGCTGTCTTTCTAATCCACAGCAAGCCATAAGGATTGGACTGTTGTGATTTGGATCAATTCACTTAACACCATCTTATCTTTTATCAAAACATGGCTAAGATACAGATACTGGAGGACATATATCTTAAAGTGGCTTTAAAAAGTCTTCTTAATGCTGCCAAGTTATCGGAGTAACCTCTCGAAGTAACCCCATCTAAACAATTGCCGGTCTTGTGGTTTTTTTTTTGCTTTCTAAATCTGACACATTGAACAGACAGGTCAGATGTAATATCTGGTGTTTCTTTTATCATAGGGCTTGTTAACATTTTTTTATATTAACCCCTTCCTGCATCCTACTACTTTAAATCTTCAGTGCCGCCATCGGAGCCTTAGCACTTAGTTTCTAACACTGCTGCTCAGGTCCTCACCTCTGGTCTCTGGGCAGTGATATGGCTGTAAACGCCATGTGACTGCTGCAGCCGATCACTGAACTCGGTCTAGGGCACAAGCCTGCTAAGGCCAGTGACTGGCTGCAGTTGTCACATGGGGTATGCAGCTACGGCCTGGAAGGGTAGACACAAGCTCCAGTTATCGGAATGGTGTTCGCAGGAATTGATGTGCCTGCCGCAAAAACAACCTGATTCAGATGATTGAAATGGACTTTCAGTCGCAGAAATTTCTGCAGCAAAATGTTCCGCGTAGGAGGAACCTTAGTAGCACTGGGAAAGTTTTTAAAGGGCATCTGTCACCAGATTTGTACCTATGAAACTGTCTGACCTGTTACATGTGCACTTGGCAGCTGAAGGCATCTGTGTTGGTCCCATGTTCATATGTCTTGAGAAAAATGATGTTTTAATATATGCAAATGAGCCTCTAGGCGCAATCGGGCCATTGGTGTTACACCTAGAGGCTCTGCTCTGTCTGAAACTGCCGCACCCTCTGCACTTCGATTTTAGGAGAAGTCATGGCCAGGAGTGATCGGGTTTACACTGCCTGGTCCTGTCGATCAAAGTAGAGAGGGTGCCGCAGTTACATAGAAGGCGGAGCCTCTAGGTTTAGTGGCAACACCCCAAGGCTCCTAGAGGGTCACTTATATATATTAAAACTTCATTTTTCTCAGCAATATGGACACATATAAACATGGGACCAACACAGATGCCTTTCATAGGTACAAATCTGTTGATAGATGCCCTTTAAGTCTAACAACTCCTTTAAGGGACAACCCTGTGCCTGCAAAAAGGCTCCTAGGGCTGTCCTGATTTAGTGCCTCTAGGTACTTGTAGAGATTACTGCTGCAGATATATGCCAAAGCATATAAATGTGGTTGTTTCTGCGGCATAGAAGTGGAATTTTTCCAAAACCCATTTATGGAACCGGTTCCCTGTGGTAGAAATGTCTACAGCCTACATCTGCCACATGTGAATATATCCTAATACAGGGGTCAGCAACCTCTGTCACTCCACCTATGGTGAAACTACAACTCCCAGCATGTTCCATTCACTGCTATGGGAGTTCTGGCATAAATGATGATAAATGTGCTGAGACTGATGGGCTTGTCTACACCATGCCCCAGCCAAACAGCCTTTTCAGAAAGTGGGGAGGGTGGTGTAGCAATGCCATTTTTGCCAAAATTTTAGGCATAATGGAATTTGAAAAGATGGAAATCCGTAGTTGGTGACTTATTTATTTATTTTCTTACCCTTGTTTCTGGGGTAGGGCTCATATCAAATGACCCCCGATGTCTTATGTCACTAATACACACCATCCATTGTTGGAAACAGGACAGCATCTGTGTGACAGGCGGTTTGTGGGTTTTGAAAAACCTAGGAATTGTGATGATTCCTAATTTTTAACCCTTTAAGGATCATTCCATTTTCATTTTTTTGTTATTTACTTCCTGCCTTCCAAGAGCCATAACTTTTACTTGTCTGTTCATATAATCATATGAGGGCCTATTTTTCGCAGGGCATGTATTTTTTTAATTTACCACATATTGTAGGAAAAAATGGAAAAAATCTTCATGGGGTGAAACTTAAAAAATAAAATAAAACTACCATTCTGCAATTTTTTGGGGGGTTTGTCTTCACAGCATTCAAGGTGCACTAAAAATGTCATGACACCCTTATTCTGCAGTTAAGAATGATTGCAGCAATACAACATTTCTATAATTTTTTATGCTTTACTACCTAAAAAAATTCAAATAAATTCTGGGTACAGAGCTATGTCAGTTTTTTAGTTTTTGTTGGGCAAGCCTTAGTTTTCATCTGCATCATTTTGGGGTACATATGCTATTTTGGCCTCTTTCTCCTCCGGAGCTCCCTTGATATGGCATGCCGGTTGTCTCTGTGTGTCCGCCAGCTCCCTTGACTATGGGATCTGGCGGACATCCAGCCGCTACCTAGCAAATATGCCGGGATTCCCGTTGCATGCCTTGTTGCAGTAACGGTTGTCACTGTTAGAACTGTCCTGGGTCTAGTTTGACCCAGCAGCAGCTTCCTCGAACCAGCATCCCTGCCATCACCTGACCAGTCACATAATTACTGAAATGAATACAGGCCGTGGCAGAGCTATGTACGAAAGAATAGAGAAGACAAGAACGATGACCTAAATATGACATGGGCTTTAGAGACCTGGACATTAAAAGGGTTGTCCCATTATGATAACTTATCCTCTATCCACAAGATAGGGGATAGGTGTCTGGTTGGCAGGGGTCAGACCGCTCAGAACAGGCGCTTGTGGTTCAAATTTGAATTGAGTGGATGCATGCGTATCCACTGCTCCATTTAGCTCTATAGGACTGCCAGAGATTGCCAAGTACAAGCGCTTGGCTATACCTCCCATAGGGCTGAATGGAGTAGCAGCGCGCATGTGTGTCTTCCACTCCATTTAAACGGGAACCACAGGCCTCCATTCTTGGCCACGCGGGCCCCAGCGGTCGGACCCCCTCCCAGCATACACTTATCCCTTTCCTAGTTGGAAGATAAGATGTCCAAATTGGACCACTCCTTTAACCAGTTATGAATCCCTGTGGACTGTTTTTTTGGTGTAAACAAACCACAAATGTTGGTCATTCCAGTTCTGTGTAGGAATTTTTAGTTTTTTTTGCTGCTCTTGTCACCTTTGAAAGTAAGAAAGAAAGTGGATGTGCTTAGGTAGGCGAGTAGGTGTATGCCAGATCTGTCAAATGTACCACCCATGACTTTTTTTTTTTTTTTTAAGACACAAAAAATGCCACAATATTGCTCCATAAAATGGAGTAATATCTCTAGACAAAAATGTCATTTTAAAGATGCAATAACTTCAAACAACCTGCGAGGTTTAGGGCACTGAAAAAACTACTGACTTCTAATATTCCCCCTATGATAAATTGCCCCCTATGTCTTTTTAAGGCCATGCTAACCAGTCTTTTTCCCTTGCGTTTAAGGATTAATCTTCTTCGCAAGTATTTTTTTAGGTTTTTGTGCTTTGGTATTTCGGTGTTTCAGCCTCTATACATTCTTTGAGTCTTAGGACTTTAGTGATTTTAAATCTGTTCTATTTCTGCTTTAAATTATCCTTCGAGTGTTACTTTCAGAATTTCTCTATTGAAATGAAGCGTTATTTGAAATAAAAATAAATGTCATCATTAGGCCATAATGGGCTGCTCTGCTCTGGCTGCGATGGATCTGATTAGTTTGGGTAGGTTGTCTCTGCACTCAGTTTAAGCTCATTTCAGCTGGGTTATATTTTCGGCCTTTTCAGCGGTAGGTGGAACTATTGCTTTGAACATCACTTCCAGCATTTGGTGAGTAGTAATAATAGGAGATCTTAGTTGAGAGACTTTGCAGGGACATCTGTTAACTGACATGAAAACTGCATTTGAAGGGCGTTCATTTCCTCTCTTAATGAGGCATTACAAATCTGAACGTCTATGCACTGCAGAGCACTTCTGTGGACGTTACAGTACATTTGGATACTTGTCAGACCTAGGAATCAGGTTCTGTACTTGAACAAGAGAGAAGGAATGTTTATTAAGAACAAAGAAATGTATTACAATGTATAGATTTCTATATGTGTAGCTACAATTGAACCTTTGTTGAAAGTTTACTAGTTAAAGGTAATGTGTCACCAGGAAATTCAGTGTTAATCCAGGCACAATGCCTTGTAGAGCTAGCTCAGCTGAATGTAATGATGCCTTTCACTTAGCGATATGTTGCTTCATTCGGGGGGGAGAGTATTTTTTAAAATTTATCTGCAACTGAGCAGTTAAGTGCACTTAGGGTGGGTCAGTCAGTCTGTGCACCCTTATTCCTCCTGCTTCCTGTGCCAGCCCCTCCCTCTCCTTGACAGGACCAGGCAAGATATCTATGCGCCAAACTGCCTCTGTTAATAAGGAGAAGGAGGGGCTGACTGAGGAAGCAGGGGGCGCAAGAGTGCACAGTGATTTAGGTCCACCCTTGGTGCCCTTAACTTCTCCAAAATGAAGCACATAGATCTCTACCTTCCGCCCCTTGCCGTTTGCTACTACTGAGAGGTCATAACACTTATTTAAAGGGAATCTGTCATCAGGTTTTAGCACATTAAGCTGTTACCATTGCAATGTTCAATAAACTACCTTCTTTCCAGCAAGGGTCTTCTTTCTTTTTTTCATGTTGTCATTTAGATAAAAAAGCAATTTTTCGGTTATGCTAATGAACCTGCAAGGTGCCCAGAGGGGCGTTATTCCTCTCCTCTAGAGCCCAGTAACTCCCCCCTGCAGTGCCCAGCACGCCTTAATTCCAAGCCTAGCACGCCTCCTCATAAATAAATTTCCTCCCACAGCCGAGCTGAACGGCGCCGCCCCCTCTGCTACGTCATATAATTTATTCAACATACGGACCTTGCTTCATCCTTTCTTGCGCATTAAATCTCACGCAGCCGCAGTATCGCCAACTGCCTGCGCCTGTCCGATCCTACGGCTCCTGAGGCAACAGCGCTCTGATTACGTCACTGGGCTCGGCGCATGCCCAGTGACACTATTGAGGCTGTTGCTGGAAGGAAGATAGTTTATTGCACATTGCAATGGTAACAGCTTAGGGCTCTTTCACACCTGCGTTCTTGTCTTCCGGCATAGAGTTCCGTCGTCGGGGCTCTATGCCGGAAGAATCCTGATCAGGATTATCCTAATGCATTCTGAATGGAGTGAAATCCGTTCAGGATGCATCAGGATGTCTTCAGTTCCGGAACGGAACGTTTTTTGGCCGGAGAAAATACCGCAGCATGCTGCGCTTTTTGCTCCGGCCAAAAATCCGGAACACTTGCTGCAATACCGCATCCGGAATTAATGCCCATTGAAAGGCATTGATCCGGCCTTAAGCTAAACGTCGTTTCGGCGCATTGCCGGAGCCGACATTTAGCTTTTTCTGAATGGTTACCATGGCTGCCGGGACGCTAAAGTCCTGGCAGCCATGGTAAAGTGTAGTGGGGAGCGGGGGAGCAGCATACTTACCGTCCGTGCGGCTCCCCAGGCGCTCCAGAGTGACGTCAGGGCGCCCCAAGCGCATGGATCATGTGATCGCATGGACACGTCATCCATGCGCATGGGGCGCTCTGACGTCATTCTGGAGCGCCCCGGGAGCCGCACGGACTGTAAGTATACCGCTCCCCCGCTCCCCGCTCCTACTATGGCAACCAGGACTTTAATAGCGTCCTGGCTGCCATAGTAACACTGAAAGCATTTTGAAGACGGTTCCGTCTTCAAATGCTTTCAGTACACTTGCGTTTTTCCGGATCCGGAGTGTAATTCCGGCAAGTGGAGTACATGCCGGATCCGGACAACGCAAGTGTGAAAGAGGCCTAAATGTGCTAAAACCTGATGACAGATTCCCTTTAAGCCACATTCTTATCAGTAAGATAAGGACTGAACTTTAATGAGTGTTTTATAATGTCAGAGATAAGGAGCCCCTCTGCTCCCCAGATGATGAAAAAGACAGAAAATCCACAAGCAGCTGAGCACGTCAGCTCTGTACAGAAAAAGGATTCCATATTTTTAGTGAAGTCCAATTAAAAAAATGATTTTAGTTCAAAATAAGTACAATACAGTAATAAAACAAATACCCCCCAAAGGTGTACATAGCCTTTAAATGTAACAAACTGTGTTTTAATGTTATGAGCCTGCCGAAGTGGGCTATCTGCTTTTGAAACGTGTAGCTCGAATAAAGGATATATATTTATACTTACCCATCTGGGTTACACTTCTTGGGGAGGTCTTTTTTTCTTCTTCTTTTCTGCTATGGATCTCTAAGTGAAAGACAGCTTTACATTTAGCTGAGCTAGCCCTAAAAGTCATTGGCCCAGATTTACTAATCCTAAATATGGTCTAAGCTTAGACTTTTTAGGCCTGCACTAGACTTATCAGAGAGGCTCTATGATGATACATTTGTTTTAGGGATAGACACTTTTTACTGACTCTATACCAACTATTGATTGGCCTACTTTGAGTCAGATTTTTGCATCAGAATTGTGGCACAAATTTGGTACAGAATGGCACAGTCCTAGCCCCTTTCACATGACACTTCACCCCTTTGTGCCACTTTGCAGACAGATTTTTGGCACAGACACACGAGTAAGTTTGGATCATTGTGCCTGGTTTATTAGTGAATTTCCCAGTGACAAACTTCCTTTAACTAATAACACTTAGGCCTCATGCACATGACTGTATTTTTGATCCGTGTCCGATCCACATTTTTTGCAGATCACACACGGACCCATTCATTTTTATGTCAACACAAAAAAATATATAAATACAGACAGCACACGGACGGCACAGTATAGAATCTGTCCTATTGTCTGTTTTGCAGACAAGAATCAGCTTTCTTTCTTTTTTTTTTACAGTCGGCCCCGAGCAAATTGGCAGATGCACACAGACCGCATCCATATTTTGCAAAATGGATACAATTGCGTGCAGGAGGCCTTAAACTGCTCATTAGTAGAAATGGTGCATTCATAGTCATGTTTTCTACCTCAGGTCAAAGTGGAGTAAAGGCCAAATGGGTAAGCCTTAAAGGGGTTTTATGTTGATGAGGGTAGGTCATTAATATCTGATCAGCAGGGGTCCGACCGCTGTTGATAAGCTGTTTGAAGAGGAGTCGGAGTTCCATGCGAGTGCTAGTTCCCCTTCATTATACTACACGTCGTCTCCCTTGCAGTGACGGCATAGTGGAATTACAAGTACTCGCTCCATTCAAGTGATTACACTGCACTTCCGAAATGACGGGCAGTGTAAAGCCTCTTTTACACAAGCAATACGGATTGTGTCAGGATCTGTTCAGGGGAAAACTGACGGTTTTGCATGCAAGTTCAATCAGTTTTGTCTGAGATTACGTTTAGTGTGTGCGTTTTGTCTGAGATTACGTTTAGTGTGCGCGTTTTGTCTGAGATTACGTTTAGTGTGTGCGTTTAGTGTGCGCGTTTTGTCTGACATTACGTTTAGGGTGTGCGTTTTGTCTGAGATTACGTTTAGGGTGTGCGTTTTGTCTGAGATTACGTTTAGTGTGCGCGTTTTGTTTGAGATTACGTTTAGGGTGTGCGTTTTGTCTGAGATTACGTTTAGTGTGCGCGTTTTGTTTGAGATTACGTTTAGTGTGTGCGTTTTGTCTGAGATTACGTTTAGTGTGTGCGTTTAGTGTGCGCGTTTTGTCTGACATTACGTTTAGGGTGTGCGTTTTGTCTGAGATTACGTTTAGGGTGTGCGTTTTGTCTGAGATTACGTTTAGTGTGCGCGTTTTGTTTGAGATTACGTTTAGTGTGCGCGTTTTGTCTGAGATTACGTTTAGTGTGTGCGTTTAGTGTGCGCGTTTTGTCTGACATTACGTTTAGGGTGTGCGTTTTGTCTGAGATTACGTTTAGGGTGTGCGTTTTGTCTGAGATTACGTTTAGTGTGCGCGTTTTGTTTGAGATTACGTTTAGTGTGTGCGTTTTGTCTGACATTACGTTTAGGGTGTGCGTTTTGTCTGAGATTACGTTTAGTGTGTGCGTTTTGTCTGACATTACGTTTAGGGTGTGCGTTTTGTCTGAGATTACGTTTAGTGTGTGCGTTTTGTCTGAGATTACGTTTAGTGTGCGCGTTTTGTTTGAGATTACGTTTAGTGTGTGCGTTTTGTCTCAGATTGCGTTTAGTGTGTGCGTTTTGTCCGTCTGAATTGGATGCATTTTTCATGCACGTGAAAAAAACCTGAAGAATAACAATCTACATCTCCTAGCGACCTTCTCACATATCGTCTTTCTCTACTTACCCAGTGACCTTCGAGGTTATGAGCATGCACCTTTTTGGGATTTTTATCTTTAACTTCACACTGTTCTTGACCGCTCCTGTAATCCTGCGTGTGGCTAGACCCCTGCCCCAATTTCAATTGCTATGTAAATATCTATTTTGAACATGTTTTCCACTCTGTGTGCATGTATATGTGCAGATGTATGCTGTTTATGGATAGCAATAATACTGTTGTGGTTTAGGATATTATACATTACTCTGTCTTTAATTGCACTGATGTCAGTATTACACACGCTATTTATTGTGGTCACAGTCCGTTAGGCTACTTTCACACTCGCGTTTTGTGCGGATCCGTCATGGACGGATCCATTCAGTTAATACAACCGTCTGCATGCGTTCAGAACGGATCCCTTTGTATTATCTTTAACATAGCCAAGACGGATTCGTCTTGAACACCATTGAAAGTCGTTTGGCTCAGTTTCATCAGACAGACACCAAAACGCTGCAAGCCACGTTATGGTGTCCGCCTCTAGAGCGGAATGGAGACTGAACTGAGCCAAACTGATCCATTCAGAATGCATTAGGACAAAACTGATCCGCTTTGGACCGCTTGTGAGAGGCCTGAATGGATCTCACAAACGGAGAGCCAAAACGCGAGTGTGAAAGTAGACTAACACAGTGCTTGAAAAAAGGTAGAGCTGAAACGTCCCATAGACATGGCTCGATAAAACATAGCTTTATTTGGATTCAACTTTTCGGAGTGCTGCAACTTCTTCTTCTGTGTAGAGTTGGACCTTCATATCGGAGTCCTGGTTGCTGGCACCCCACCATTATTCTATAGAAGTGCTGTTCATTTGGACAGACAGCCAGATAGATGATACATAGATGGATACAGGGTACTAGAGCCTCCTTTCAATTGTACAGTTTTCCCCAATAAACTCTAAGGCCTCATGCACACGGCGGCTCGGGTGCGGACCCATTCACTTCAATGGGGCTGCAAAAGATGCGGACAGCACTCCGTGTGCTGTCCGCATCCGTTGCACCGTTCCATGTCCCCGCAAAAAAATATAGCATGTCCTATCCTTGTCCGTTTAGCGGACAAGAATAGGCATGTCTACAATAGGCCGCCCGTTCCGTTCCGCAAATTGCGGAAGGCACACGGGCGGCTTCCGTTTTTTGCGGACCGCAAAAAACAGCACTGTCGTGTGCATGTAGCCTAATATTGTAATCACGCGTATCCTCATTTACATTCACACATAGAAAGTGTCATTCCTTTCTAACTACTCCTTCTTGGTGTGTTATTTTTTTTTTATTGTTTTGTCAATTAATGTAATTCCGTAAGCAGTCTTTAACATTTCTAAAAAATAGAATTTTCCAGATCACCTTTGACTCTGTGGTTTTGATGTTTTTGTAGCGGTTTTTATACAATAAGTACCATTTAAGTCACCTGCTGGTTAGACCAGCACCTCTGCACTCCATGCAGTAACGAGGTCTGATTGTGTGTATTGCGGTATTGGATGGCAGTGTAATCCACAGCCCTCCTGCTTATACTAAACATCTGTATTGGTTCCAGGCTCTTTTCTTCGTCAGCAGGTACTGGGGCTGACATTTTACAAACAGTTGGAATGATGAGCAAGATGAAATAAAGCGCAGAGCGACATTGCTAATCCGCCTTAAAAGGGTCTCACCGGTAGTTGCCAGCTGATCTCTTCCAGTGTTGGAGCAGAAGAGTTTTTTATATTTTTTTTTTGTAGCCATGATGTGGATAACACAGATGGCTCTACCGGTGAATGTTAGTAAAGGCACCAAATTTGCAACAGATTTTATTTTATTTTTTTGTTTTTTTTTACTTAGTCTATTTCATTACCGATGCATGGGTTGTACTATTAATAGTGTTGTAAATCCACCAGTCCCACAGGATAATTTTGGGGACAAATAGGAGTTATCAGGAACAACAATTTTGTGACGAGGGCCGGAATTGGCTAAAAATAAGCCTTATCCTAGCTCCAGTCCCTGCTGCTCTCCACATACTGGTCTCAGCTTGTGTTTTACCAAAAAACGCCAGTAAAAGCGATGTGTGAACCCACACCCACCCTTTATGGGCATCACCACGGCACTTTGATGTCAGGATACATACTGTCGGAAATGACGGCAGTATTTCTGCTGATGGCGTCTGCGTCCTAGCCAGAAGGAATTTTTTTTTATTTTTATTTAATATCTTTTTCATGTATTTTATTTAAAAGCTGTGATTTACTCAAATACTGTTTAAGGCTACTTTCACACTTGCGTTCAGAGCGGATCCGTCTGGGGTCTGCCCAGACGGATCCGCTCATATA